>NW_020904200.1:0-441 GCF_003984885.1 Neopelma chrysocephalum | reverse complement strand
TTTTTTGGGAATATTCTGGGAAGAATTTGGGAAGTGGGCGCTGGATGCGCTGCCCGTGCTGTGGGGAGGGGCTGGAGCCCCACTTGGGGGGTCGGGGTGGGACCCCCGGCCGGTCCCGGTCCCGGAGCCCCTCGGAGGTGCCGCTCCCGGGGGGATTTTCCCACCTTTTCCCGGTTTTCCGGGCGAGGCGCCAGGTCCGGGCATCGCTCCCGGGGGAGGGAAAGGCCGGGACAGGTCCGGGCTCGTTTCCTGACACACCCGGGGAGGGAAAAATGAGGGATAATGGAAGGAGGGGGCACAAATGGGGTCACGAATGGGGCCGGGGACAGTGCTGGGGACACGGCGGGGCAGGGGACAGGGGGACAGACACCAGGACAGGGGGACAGGGGGACAGACACCGGGACAGGGGGACAGCGCTGGGGACAGAGTGACACGGGGGGG
>NW_020904199.1:0-335 GCF_003984885.1 Neopelma chrysocephalum | reverse complement strand
GGGGGGCGGAGCCGCGGAGCGTCGGGACCCCCGGGATTGACCGGGACCCCCGGGATTGAACGGGACTGACCGGGATTGAATGGGACCCCCGGGACTGACCAGGACCCCCGGCATTGAACGGGACTGACCGGGACCCCCGGAACTGAACGGGACCCCCAGGAGTGACCGAGACCCCCGGGATTGAACGGGACCCCCGGGAGTGACCGGGACCCCCGGGATCGACTGGACCCAGCAGCCCCCAAGGACCGCGAGGCCCCCGGGAGTGACCGAGACCGCCCGAGACCACCAAGACCCCCCAAACCCCTCGGGACCCTTGGACGGACCGGGACCACCCA
>NW_020904198.1:0-358 GCF_003984885.1 Neopelma chrysocephalum | reverse complement strand
CTCCTGTCAATCACTGATCTTGGCCCCGCCCACCTCCTGTCAATCACCAAAGCCACGCCCACCTCATGTCAATCACTATCTCATCCCCGCCCACCTCCTGTCAATCACTGACCTCAGGCCCCGCCCACCTCCTGTCAATCACTTACTTCGGCCCCGCCCACCTCCTGTCAATCACTGATCATGCCCTGCCCACTTCCTGTCAATCAGTGACCTCAGCCCCGCCCACCTCCTGTCAATCACCGAGGCCACGCCCCAGGTCCCACCCCATCAGTCCCCTCTCTCTGATGCCCCGCCCACACCGCACAACGAACACGCCCACTTACCCCCGGCCACGCCCCCTCACCCTGGCCACTCCCCC
>NW_020904197.1:0-612 GCF_003984885.1 Neopelma chrysocephalum | reverse complement strand
AAAACACCCCAAAACTGGTATTGAACACCCACAAAATGGCATTAAACGCCTCAAATATGGCATTAAACATCCCAAAAATGGGAAAAAACACCCCAACCCAGGGTTCCCATTGGGGTTTTTGGGGTTCAGGGGGGTGTTTTTGGGGTTCCCACCTCTCTGCCAGCCTGGCATGGCCCTGTGGGGCACTGTAGGCACTGGGGGTGTTTTTAGGGGTGTTTTTGGGGTGTTTTTGGGGTCCCACCTCTCTGCCAGCCTGACGTGTGCCTGTGGGGCACTGTAGGCACTGGCTGCCCTCGTTAATTCCTTGGTGATGACGAGCTGGGAGATGTCGATGCGGTTGCAGAGCAGGTCCGAAATCACCTCCTGGGCGTGGGCCACGGCCCCCTCGGGGTCCCTGAACACAAAAAGGGGGTTAGAGGGTCCTAAATCACCTCCTGGGCATGAGTCACGGCCCCCTCGGGGTCCCTGAACACAAAAGCAGGGTTAGAGGGGCTTTGGGGGTCCCTGGGGGTCCTAAATCACCTCCTGGGTGTGGGCCACGGCCCCCTGGGGGTCCCTGGGGGTAAAAAATGGGGTTAGAGGGGCCCTGGGGGTCCTAAATCACCTCCTGGG
>NW_020904196.1:0-311 GCF_003984885.1 Neopelma chrysocephalum | reverse complement strand
AAAAATTATAGGGAGCCAGGGATGAGGGTTGAATATGGAATGGGGGACCCATCCCATCCTAAAAATTCCAGGGATCCAGGGATGAGGGGTGGGATGTGGGATCCATCCTATCCCAAAAATTAGGGATCCAGGGATGAGAGCTGGATGTGGGATCCATCCTATCCCAAAATGATTGGGATCCAGGGATGAGGGGTGGGATGAGGAGTGAGTGACCCTTCCCATCCTAAAAATGGCAGGGATGCAGGGATGAGGGGGGGATGGAGGGTCCATCCCATCCCAAAATGGGATCCCAGCTCCGGGATTAGGGATTG
>NW_020904195.1:0-644 GCF_003984885.1 Neopelma chrysocephalum | reverse complement strand
CCCGTTTTCCGGGATCCCCCTCCCATCCAACCCTTGGATTCCCCCCCCAGGACCCTCTGGAATCTTTCCATCCCCCCCTCAGATCCCCGGGATCCCCCCGGATCCCCCCAGATCCCACCTGTTGTCGACGAAGGCGACGGCGTATCCCAGGGCGGGGCCGGGCGGGATCCCGGCGTCCTGGAAAAACTGCAGCCACTCCCCCGTGGCTGGAAAAAGGGAGCAAAAAGGGGGAAAACGGGGTCAAAAATGGGGAAAATGGGATCAAAAATGGGGAATGGGATCAAAAGGGGGAAAATGGGATTGGGGGAGAATGTGATCAAAAATGGGAAAATAGGATCAAAAAGGGGAAAATGGGATCAGGAAAAGGAGAAATGGGATGAAAAAGGGGGAAAATGAGATCAAAAATGGGATCAAAAAGGGGAAAATGGGATTGGGGGAAAATGGGATAAAAAACAGGAAAATAGGACTAAAAAGGGGAAAATGGGATCAGGAAAAGGGGAAATGGGATAAAAAATGGGGAAAATTGGATCAAAAGGGGGAAAATGGGATCAAAAATGGGATCAAAAAGGGGAAAGTTGGGTTGGGAGAGAAAAATGATTTTGGGGAAAAAGTGGGATCAAGAGAGGAACACGGGATTGGGGGGA
>NW_020904194.1:0-351 GCF_003984885.1 Neopelma chrysocephalum | reverse complement strand
GGGGGAGAAGGATGTGGAGGGTGGGAGGGCGGAGGGTGAGACCCCCCTGTGGCCCCCAGAGCTGCCGACGCTGCGAATGGCCTTCGCCGTGGTGGGGAAGGGATCCTTGGCCGCCTCCTTCAACTGCGCCTACATCTTCACCGGGGAGCTCTTCCCCACCATCATCAGGTGCAGGGGGGCACCGCTGGGGCATCATGGGGGCACTGTCGGGGCATCGTGGGGGCACCGCTGGGGCACTGCTGGGGCATCGTGGGGCACTACTGGGGCACTGTCGGGGCATCATGGGGGCACTGTTGGGGCACTGCGGTCCCACCCTGTCCGTCCGTCCCTCTGGTCGCTGTCCGTGTGCCA
>NW_020904193.1:0-1123 GCF_003984885.1 Neopelma chrysocephalum | reverse complement strand
GAGGGAAGGGAGGATAGTTCGGGGGCAGAGCTCTGTGAAGGACCTGCCAGGCAAGACGGCAACCTCCAGGGACATGCACGGCCACCCCAGCCCCAGCTGCGGCCCCCACGGTCCCCGGCCGCCAGCCCTGCGCACCGAGCAGAACGGCGGCCAGCGCCACCAGCCCCGCTCCCCGCCAGAGCCGCATCCGTCGATCCGCCGCCCGGCGTCTCGCTGCAGCCGCCAGCCCCGGCTCTCTGCTCCGGGCGGGCCGCCTCCTCTCCGCCTCCTCTCCCTCCTCTGCCTTCCTCTCCCTCCCCTGCCCTTCTCCGACAATTCCGCTCCGGGGCTGAGCCCGGCGCCGGTGCCGCTCGGGCTCTCGTCGGGTGCGAGTTGGATGCGGAGGCCTGCCGAGAGCGGCGGCAGCGCGGCGGCTGTCGGGGCTCTGCACAGCGGAGGCTGCGGGGCCGGGTTGGGTGGCAGGGGTGCGGGTTGCTCTAGGGAAGCTCAAGATGGACAGACCATGAGCTCCTTTCACCGCCGTCAACTCTTCCCTTACATCCCACCTCTCTTGGCACTTGGAGACTCCTGAATTGTCCTCCGGGGCACGCGCTTGCGGGAATGGTGGAGGGGCACGAGAGGCAGAACATCCCTCCGGGCTCAGCAGCGCGGGCTCAGCCTCTCCTGGCCTGTCCCGGGGAGCATCCCTGTTGGCAGCAGGAGCACTTCTGCTGGGCACAAAGACCACCTGGGTTTTGTCGGGGGCTGTGGCACCACTGCTACGGCGAGGCAGTGTATGGGAGAAGCACCTTCCCCAGAGAAAGCTCGAACGTGGCATGGCATCTCCCACCTGCTTTGCACTTCATGGAGATGCAGTCTCCGTAAGTGAGCTCTGCTGTGTCCCTCCTCCTGGTCCGCTTGCTCAGAGGACCAGGGAACAGCCTGTCACACCTGAACTGGATGTGCTGGAACCAGCACATCTGCAGCAGGTGGAGGGACACTCAGAGGCACAGCAAAAAGGTTCATTCTCTTTCCCATCACCGTCAATTCCGTAAATTCTGAGGATTTCTCAATCCCCGAGTTCCTCACTCCCTGAAAACACACAATGCTGATCCTGCAAACAGACAGTCCAGAAAGTGTTGCC
>NW_020904192.1:0-467 GCF_003984885.1 Neopelma chrysocephalum | reverse complement strand
GTGACACTCACGTGTGCCAGCAGCTGGTCCAGGTTCCTGTCGGCCGCTGCCTTCTTCTGCTCCTCGGGGAGCTCCTCCACACACACGTCCAGCCCGAAGTGCAGCCGGGCCAGCTTCTCCTGCATCTCCCGCACGTGCTCCAGCTGCTCGAAGGAGCACTCCTTTCCTGGGAATCATCAGATCCCATCTCACTCCTTCCCTGGGAACCATCATATCCCATCCCACTCCTTCCCTGGGAACCATCATATCCCATCCCACTCCTTCCCTGGCATCTACACATCCCATCCCATCCCACTCCTTCCCTGGGAACCATCATATCCCATCTCACTCCTTCCCTGGGATCCATACATCCCATCCCACTCCTTCCCTGCCCCCCCCGGAAGGATCCATCACATCCCCTGTCCCCATGCCGCCCCCCAATCCCCGTTCCCTCACCGAACGCCTGCAGTTTTCCCGAGTGGAAGTCG
>NW_020904191.1:0-301 GCF_003984885.1 Neopelma chrysocephalum | reverse complement strand
CGCAGCTCCTCGGGGTACCCGAACCGGCACGGCACCGACACGCACGACCCCGACAGCCCCGACACCGCCGGCGGCATCCAGGCGGCCCAGGAGCCCCCCGAGAGTCCTGGGAACAGGGGGAGACAGGGCTGGGAGTCACAATGGGGGTCTGGGGGGCCCAGGAGCCCCCCGAGAGTCCTGGGGGAGACAGGAATCACAATGGGGGTCTGGGGGGCCCAGGAGCCCCCCGAGAGTCCTGGGAACAGGGGGGAGACAGGGCTGGGAATAACAATGGGGGTCTGGGGGTCCCAGGAGCCCCCCC
>NW_020904190.1:0-1114 GCF_003984885.1 Neopelma chrysocephalum | reverse complement strand
AAAGTTTCCAGGCTTTCTTTCCTGGCGATATGGGCTGTTGTTTCCTGTTTTCAGTCCTGCCTGCCAACTGCCAGCTCAGCTCGCAAAAGTGCATACAGATGAAGATTCCTTCCACAACAAAGGTGCCAACACAGAAAGCTCTTGCTGCCCGTGCAGTGGCCAAGCCTGGCCTACCAACTACACCCCAAAGCCAAAGCTTCCAGGCTTTCTTTCCTGGCGATATGAGCTGTTGTTTCCTGTTTTCAGCCCTGCCTCCCAACCGCCAGCTGAACTCACAAAATTGCTTACGGATGAAGATTCCTCCCGCACCAAATGTGCAAGCAAAGAAAGCTCTTGCTGCTGATGAAGTGCTTAGCCTGGCCTACCAACTGCACCACAAAGCCAAAGCTTCCAGGCTTTCTTTCCTGGGGTTAAGTTTGTTGTTTGCTTTTTTGCCCCTGCCTCACATCTGCCAGACCGACTCCCAAAATTGCCTAGGGACGAAGATTCCTCCCACAACAGAGGTGCCAACACAGAAAGCTCTTGCTACTAATGGAGTCTTCCGGCTGACAAAACAACTGCAACACATACAAAAGTTTCCAGGCTTTCTGTCCTGGCGATATGGGCTGTTGTTTCCTGTTTTCAGTCCTGCCTGCCAACTGCCAGCTCAACTCGCAAAATTGCATACGGATGAAGATTCCTTCCACAACAAAGGTGCCAACACAGAAAGCTCTTGCTGCCTGTGCAGTGCCCAAGCCTGGACTACCAACTGCACCACAAAGCCAAAGCTTCCAGTCTTTCTTTCCTGGCGATATGAGCTGTTGTTTCCTGTTTTCAGCCCTGACTCCCAACTGCTCGCCCGACTCCCAAAATTGCCTACGGACGAAGACTGCTCCCACACCAAAGGTGCCAGCACAGAAAGCTCTTGCTGCCCATGGGATCCCAAGGCTGGCCTACCAACTGCACCATAAAGCAAAAGCTTCCAGGCTTTCTTTCCTGGGGTTAAGTTTGTTGTTTGCTTTTTTCACACCTGCCTCACATCTGCCAGCCCGACTCCCAAAATTGCCTAGGGACGAAGATTCCTCCCAGAGCAAAGGTGCCAGGAGAGCAAGCTCTTGCTACTAATGGTGTCTGC
>NW_020904189.1:0-323 GCF_003984885.1 Neopelma chrysocephalum | reverse complement strand
TGAGGGAGCTGGGCCTGGTCAGTCTGGAGAGGAGAAGACTGAGAGGGGATCTCATCAATCCATACAAATATCCACATAAATATCCCATCTGAGAGAGGATCTCATCAGTCCATACAAATACCCCATATGAGAGGGGATCTCATCAATCCACACAAATATCTCATTGGTCCATACAAATACCCCATATGAGAGGGGATCTCATCAATCCACACAAATATATCCAAGGGGTCTCTGAGGGCAGTGCCAGACACTTTTTGGAGGCACCCAGCGACAGGACGAGCAGCAATGGCCATAAACTGAACCACAACAAGTCCCACCTCAAG
>NW_020904188.1:0-393 GCF_003984885.1 Neopelma chrysocephalum | reverse complement strand
GGGAGACACAGACTTCAATAGGGTTTGGGCAAGGGGAGGTTCCACAATGGGGCAGAGCAAGGGATTGACAACCCAGGGTGAAACAGGATTGGGAGACAGTGGGAAGGTGGGTGTAGCTCAGGGGTATCCAGGGGAAGGGACCAATGGGAGCTCACTCCGCACTGCAGCAACCAGCAGCCAATCAGTGCAGGAGGAGCGGGAAAGCAGGGGAGAGCAAGGGAGTAAACAACTTTTGGAGGGAAAATCTGAGGGCAAGTCCCTGAACAATATGAACCATAGGGAATAACATGGGGGTACATAAAACATAGTGAAAACTGGGGAATAACAAGTCAGTCCAATAAGACAGTAGTCCATTCAGGCTCCATAAATCTCCCTCCAAGCCTGGTATCGTTC
>NW_020904187.1:0-535 GCF_003984885.1 Neopelma chrysocephalum | reverse complement strand
GCACACGCGTGTGCGGCCCGTGCGTGCACAGGCCCGAGGAGGGCGACGGTGACGACGACGACGACGGTGACGCCGGCGGTGCCCCCGGGGGGGGTCCCAAGCCCGTGGCCCCTCCCGGCCCCCCCCGGTCCCGGTTCTCGCTGCTGCTGGAGCCGCTGGAGCCGCTGGAGCTCGCGACGCTGCTGACGCACCTGGAGCACCGCGGCTTCGCCCGGCTCAGGGTGAGTCCCGGGGACACCTGGGGGAGATACCTGTGGGACACACCTGTGTGACACCATGTGACACCTCCTTCCCCCCCGCATGGTCACCCCCCGGGGCAGCCCCTCCCGCACGGCCCACGCGGGTGCTCGGCAAATCAGGGGGTCCCCCAAATGTCACAGCCCGGTGACGTTCTGTGCCCCCCGTCCTCCCCATCGCCCCCAGCTCCCCGATGCTCTCACACGTGTGTGTGACCCCCCTGTCCCCCCCATCCCCCCCTGATCCCCCTGTCCCCCCCTGACCCACCTGACCCCTCTGACCCCCCCTGACCCCCCCT
>NW_020904186.1:0-560 GCF_003984885.1 Neopelma chrysocephalum | reverse complement strand
TGTGCTACAGTAACGGCTCTAATGGAGAAGCCACGAGGCATCTGGCAAACACCCCAACACCCACCTCACCCGGGGATCCCGGTACCCCCAGAACACCAGCACCAGGTCCTGTGCCAGGGCCACCACCAGCTCCACCAGCCCCTGGCCTACAGAGGGTGGCAACCACCAGCCTGTGCCCCCCAGTACAGTCCCTGGCAGAGCGGGTGCCGGGTCCCACTGGGCTCTGAGCCTCAGGGGTGGCACGTGCCAGCAGCACTGGCAGGTATCGCCGGCCCCAACAGGTTGTGCACCCACCATCACCATGTCACTGCGTGTGGCAGAGCCCAAGGCCGGCTGACACTTCCCAGCTGCCACAGCTCAGCCCCAACATCATTGTCCCCTCCAGGCCAACTGCTGTCCAGCCCTGATGGCACACACACCCACCCCATGGGTCACGGCTCCAAACCTGCCAACAAACCACACAATGACATCAACCCTTGCTCCGGGACCCACGGCATCACACCCACCAGCACCCAGCAAGGTGGGACCAAACCCACTGGCATCCAGTGAGGGGCGGCTGC
>NW_020904185.1:0-468 GCF_003984885.1 Neopelma chrysocephalum | reverse complement strand
TTAAACAATTAAACACCCCAATCGCTGCCCCGTGGCTGCTGCTGGGGTGGCCCTGGGGGCTCGGGGGGACCTTGGAGGTTGGAGAGGGGGTCCCCGTGCCCCTCACCAGCCCCATCCCCGTTCCAGACCTACGGGCTGCACCACCAGGACAGGAACAGCGTGGAGATGTTCACCTTCGTGTGCCGGGTGCACGGCGGGAGCCCGGCCGAGGCCGCGGGGCTCAAGGCTGGTGAGGACACCCCGGGGGGCTCGGGGGGGGGGACCCCCCACAGTGGGGACTCGCCGCCCTGAGCCCACTCCCTCGCCCCCCCCTCCAGGGGACACGATCACGGGGGTGAACGGGCTGAACGTGGAGGGCATCCGGCACCGGGAGATCGTGGAGATCATCAAGAGCTCAGGCAACGTGCTCCGGTGAGCTGGGGGGGTTCAGGGGGGCCCCAGGAGGCCCCAGCCCCCCCCCCCCCCCCC
>NW_020904184.1:0-509 GCF_003984885.1 Neopelma chrysocephalum | reverse complement strand
ATCAGTGAGCTCAGGTAATTCGGAGGGGGGTTTGGACCCCCAGCCCCTTGTCACACCTGTCTCACCTGTCCTCTCTCACCTCTGCCCTGTCACCTGTGCCAGGTACCTGCTGTACCACTTCCCACTCACCTGTCTCTCCTGTCTCACCTGTCCAGGTACCTGCTGTACCACTTCCCACTCACCTGTCACACCTGTTCGTGTCTCACCTGTCTTTGTCTCACCTGTCCCGTCTCACCTGTCCTTGTCACACCTGTCCCTCTCTCACCTGTCCCCTCTCACCTGTCTCACTTGTCCCTCTCACTTGCCCAGGTACCTGCTATACCACTTCCCGCTCACCTGTCACACCTGTCACACCTGTCTCACCTGTCCCCTCTCACCTGTCCCGTCTCACCTGTCCTTGTCTCACCTGTCCCGTCTCACCTGTCCTTGTCTCACCTATCCCGTCTCACCTGTCCCTGTCTCACCTGTCCCTGTCTCACCTGTCCTGTCTCACCTGTCCCCTCCCCCAC
>NW_020904183.1:0-498 GCF_003984885.1 Neopelma chrysocephalum | reverse complement strand
GCTCTCGGCCCCCAGCCCCACCACGAAGACGCGGCGCCGCGGCTCCGGCGCCGATCCCTCGTCCCGCTCCTCCTCTTCGTCCTCCTCTTCCTCCTCCTCGTCCTCTTCCTCGTCCTCCTCGTCCTCGGGGAGGGTGGAGTCGGCGCCGGGGGGGTTGGGGGGAGTTTTGGGGGGCTCGGGGTCCTTCTCGCAGTCCTGGCTCAGCGAGTTGTCGTCGTAGATGCCGGCCAAGGTCTCCGAGATGCGGCTGATGCTCTGCGACACGTCCGGCAGCGCCGACGCCTCCTCATCCTCCTCCTCCTCTTCCTCCTCATCCTCCTCTTCCTCTTCGTCCTCCTCTTCTTCCTCCTCCTCCTCTTCATCCTCCTCCTCGCCGGGGCTGGGGCTGGAGCGGGACGAGCTGGGGTTGGAGCCGGTGGGGTCGAAGGGGTCGTACTTCTGGTCCTGCCGCCCTTCGGCCTCTTTGGGCGAGGAAGAGGAGGCGGCACCGCCCCCCCC
>NW_020904182.1:0-824 GCF_003984885.1 Neopelma chrysocephalum | reverse complement strand
ACGGTGGCATGGGTGGCACTGGTGGCCCCCATGGTGGCACTGGTGGCACTGGTAGCCCCGGTGGCCCCCACGGTGGCACTGGTGGCCCCCACAGTGGCATGGGTGGCCCCCATAGAGACACTGGTGCCACTGGTGACATGGGTGGCCCCGGTGGCCCCCATGGCAGCACTGGTGGCCCCCGTTGTGACATGGGTGCTACCGGTCACATGGGTGGCACTGGTGGCCCCTATAGTGCCACTGGTGATAGTGGTGGCACTGGTGGCCCCCATGGCGACACTGGTGGCCCCCACGGTGACACCGGTGCCACCGGTGACATGGGTGGCACTGGTGGCCCCCATGGCAACACTGGTAGCCCCCATGGCAGCACTGGTGGCCCCCATAGTGCCACTGGTGATACTGGTGGCACCGGTAGCCCCCATAGCAGCACCGGTAGCCCCCACAGCGCCACTGGTGATACTGGTGGCCCCCACGGTGATACCGGTGCCACCACTAACCCCAACCCCTCTGGGTGCCCCCCTGTTGTCCATCACCCCCCCGGCCACCCCCCCTGCCCTGGGGGCCACCCCAAACCCCCCCGTGGTCGCCCCCCCCTTGCCGTGGCCCAGCCGGGGCGGGGGCAGCAGCGGCGGCAGCGCCGAGGCCGCCACGGGGGACGAGGGGAGGCTGAGACGGGCGGCGGGAAGGAGGGACCCCAAAGTGCCCCCGGGACCCCGAGACAGAGCCCGGGGCAACCCCGGGGGTGGGGGGGGAGGGGTGGCCCGGGGGGACGCCCTGGTGGCCACGGGGAGGGTTTTGGTGGCCTCGGTTTTGGGGGGGGGGCGGCG
>NW_020904181.1:0-769 GCF_003984885.1 Neopelma chrysocephalum | reverse complement strand
TCCACCTGGGACAGGGGACATGGGGACAGGTACAGGGTCATTGGGGACATTGGGGACATCAAGGGGCATTGGGGACATTGGGGACATCAGGGACATTCTCCAGGAACAGGGCGTCCACCTGGGGTTGGGGACAGTGGGGACATTGGGGGGGATTGGGGACATCAGGGGACATTGGGGACACAGGGCCATCCTGCAGAACAGGGTGTCCCCCTGGGACATTGGGGACTTTGGGGACATCAGTGACATTCTCCAGGAACAGGGCGTCCACCTGGGCAGGTGGGGGGTCATGGGGACAGGGACAAGGACATCAGGGACATTGGGGACAGCAAGGGGCATTGGGGACATTGGGGACACCAGGGGGCATTGGGGACATCAGGGACATGCTGCAGGAACAGAGCGTCCACCTGGGATTGGGGACATTGGGGACATTGGGGACATCAGGGGGCATTGGGGACATCAGGGACATCCTCCAGGAACAGGGCGTCCATCTGGGATAGTGGGGACATTGGGGACATCAGGGGACATTGGGGACATGGGGACAGGGACATCAGGGACATCCTGCAGGAACAGGGTGTCCACCTGGGATTGGGGACATTGGGGACATCAGGGGACACTGGGGACATCCTCCAGGAACAGGGAGTCCATCTGGGATAGTGGGGACATTGGGGACATCAGGGAGCATTGGGGACATCGGGGGACATTGGGGACACAGGGCCATCCTGCAGGAACGGGGCGTCCCCCTGGCACAGGGACATTCAGGACATTGGGG
>NW_020904180.1:0-335 GCF_003984885.1 Neopelma chrysocephalum | reverse complement strand
GAAGCAACGGGGTTTTCCCCAGATCCCAGTTTTCCAGGAGGGAAAATGATTGGAAAACCTCCCCCTGGAACTGCCGTGGGCTGGGAAAGGCGCTGCCCCGGGAATGAGAATTCTGGGAGGGTTTCCCAGTGGGATTAGGAAGCGTTAATGAGGGTTGGGATAAACCGGACCCTGGGATGGGTTTATTTGGGCGGGATTTGGGCAAAATTAGTCCCGGATTAAGGAAGGGCCGTTTGAAAAATCCCGGGAAATCCTGACGTGGAACCTGAGAAGCCCCTTCCCACATTTTGGGAAAAAGGGAAAACGAGGAGGCAGCGGCGGCAAATTCCCCCCCC
>NW_020904179.1:0-380 GCF_003984885.1 Neopelma chrysocephalum | reverse complement strand
GGAGGGGGAGTGTGTGATGATGTCACGGGGGCGACGGTGACGTCATTCGTTCGGTGTGATGTCATTTGTTTGGTGTGACGTCATCGCCCCGTAGCGTGACCCCGCCCACCCCCACCCCCGCGGACGTCGCCGGATGTGACGTCACAAGCGGCGTCACGTGACCCGCGCCGTCGATGACGTCACAAAACGGCGACGTCGCAGCTGTGACGTCACTCCCACACAATTAGAGATACCTCGACAGTGACGTCATCGATTCCGCGATAATAATGACGTCATCCTTGTTGCGATGACGTCACCCCGGCTGTGATGTCATCACGGTGACGTCATCGCTCTTATAACCCGGGGGGGCAAACCGGAGACCCCGGGGGGGGGGGGGGGGG
>NW_020904178.1:0-412 GCF_003984885.1 Neopelma chrysocephalum | reverse complement strand
GTGCAGCACCAGCCGGACGTAGGTGACCCCCCCAAACCTCTGCAGGGTCTCCTCCAGCCCCTCCTCCTCCGTGTCGAACGACAGGTTCCTGGGGGGGAAACAGGGGGGGTCAGGGGGGTCCTGGGGGTGCTCCGACCCCCCTCCCAGAGCCCCCCCTGGGTTTTGGGGCCCCCCTCACTCACCGGATGAAGACGGTCCTGCCCTCGCCCACGTCCGAGGGGCGCGGCCGCCCCCCCTTCGCCCGCTTCGGGGGGGATCCCCCCTCTGCAAGGTTGGGGGGGTGTTGGTGGGACACCTGGGAACCCCCCCCAGGAGCTCCCAGCCCCCCCAAGGAAAGACCCCCCCACCGCGGAGACCACCCCAGCCCCCAGATCCCACAAAAACTCCCCCAGAGACCCCCAAATCCTCCCCC
>NW_020904177.1:0-387 GCF_003984885.1 Neopelma chrysocephalum | reverse complement strand
ACCCCAAACCCAACCCTTGATCCCAACACCCAACCCTTGACCCCAAAACCCAACCCTTGACCCCAAACCCAACCCTTGACCCCAAACCCAACCCTTGATGCTCCAAATCCAACCCTTGACTTCAACATCCAACCTTTAACTTCCAAACCCAACCCTTGACCCCAACACTCAACCCTTGACCTCCAACACTCAACCCTTGACCCCAAAACCCAACCCTTGACCCCCAAAACCCCTTGACCGCCCTCCCCCAAAGCTCATCCCAGCCCCCGTTCCCGGGGTCGACTCTCCATGGAAAACTCCTGGAGATTCCAGAGGGTTTCTTGGTGGGTCCCACCCCCCTCTGGGGGGGCACTGAGACCCTTCCCATGACACGTGACCCCCCCCCCC
>NW_020904176.1:0-742 GCF_003984885.1 Neopelma chrysocephalum | reverse complement strand
CAACGGGTCAGGCCACGCCCACCTCACCTGGGACACGCCCACCTCACACAGGACACACCCACCTCACCTGGGCCACACCCACCTCACCTGGGACACGCCCATCTCATCTGGGACACACCCACCTCACCAGGGACACGCCCACCCACCCCCAGCCTCACCTGCGGGGGGCGCCAGGGAGCAAAGGGGTGAGGCCACGCCCACCTCACCTGGGACACGCCCACCCACCCCCGGCCTCACCTATAGGGGGCGCCAAGGAGCAAAGGGGTCACGCCACGCCCACCTCACCTGAGCTGACACACCCACCTGACCAGAGACACGCCCACCTTGCCAGGGCCACGCCCACTGCCACTCAGACCACGCCCACCTCCATTTAGACCCCGCTCACCTTATCCGGGACACGCCCACCTCACCTGAGACACGCCCACCACCTCTCAGACCACGCCCACCTCCCCCAAGCACACACCTGGGCCACGCCCACCTCACCTGGGACACACCCACCTCACCTGGGCACCGCCCACCCCCTCCCTCGTCGTCCCCTGCAGGGGGCGCCGCGGAGCCAGGTGAGGCCCCGCCCGCTTCCTCTGAGCCCCGCCCACCTCCTTGGAGCCCCGCCCATTTCCTCAGAGCCCCGCCCACCTGTCAGAAGCCCCGCCCCCCTCACCTGTGTGCGCGGGGCCCTCCTCCTCCTCCTCACACTCCACTTCCACGGTGCCGGTGAGGCGGGGGGGGCACACCTGGGGGG
>NW_020904175.1:0-489 GCF_003984885.1 Neopelma chrysocephalum | reverse complement strand
CCCCCCTGCTCGATGACGATGACGCTGAACTGTCCGGCCGAGGGCCCCGGCAGGACGCGGAAGGCGGGCGGGGGCAGCGCCGGGTCCAGGGCCAGGCCCAGCTCCAGCCGCTCCAGCGACACCCGCGGCACCTTCAGGGGGTGTGGAGGGGGGCCCTGGCACCCTCGGGGACGCCTCCTGGGGGGAAAAGGGGGGTCAGCACCAGGGGAACCCCCCCCAGGGGACAAACCCTGGGGGGAGGGGGGGGGGGGGGGGAAGCATCTGGGGCTTTTGGGACACGGGGGGGGACAAGGGGGACCTCAGGGACAGGAGGACAAGGGACAGGGGGTGCCCGGGGAGAAGGGGACAAGGTCTGGGAGAGTTGGGGACGGGGGGGACTCCAGAGGGATGTTGGGGACACGGTGACAAGGGCCAGGGGGGTCCTGGGTCCTCGCCACCCCCTGGCCCAGGGGACGAGACGGGGGGACCCTCACGACCAAGGGCCAGAGA
>NW_020904174.1:0-859 GCF_003984885.1 Neopelma chrysocephalum | reverse complement strand
AATGAGATGTATGTTAATGAGGGTGTGCTAATGAGATATATGTTAATGAGGGCATGCTAATGAGATATATGTTAATTAGGTGTACCAGAATGAGGTTATGCTAATGACATGTATGTTAATGAGGACGTGCTAATGAGATGAGTGTTAATGAGGGCATGCTAATGAGATATATGTTAATGAGATGTACCGTAATTAGATTACGCTAATGAGATGTATGTTAATGAGTTGTATTGTAATGATGTTATGCTAATGATATGCATGTTAATTAGAGAATGCTAATGAGATGGGTGTCAACGAGGCGTACGCTAATTAGTATCATCTCCGTTATGATTATGTTAATGAGGACATTCTAATGAGATGTATGTTAATGATGACATGTTAATGAGATATATGTTAATGAGGTGTACAATAATAAGGTTATGCTAATGAGATGTATGTTAATGAGGGTATGCTAATGAGATGTGTGTTAACGAGGTGTACGCTAATTAGGATCATCTCCGTTATGATTATGAGGTGTTAATGAGGTGTTAATTATGTTATTATGAGGTTAATGAGGTGTATGATAATGCTGACGTGTTAATGAGGATATGTTAATGAGGGATATGCCGATGAGGCGATGTGTATGTTAATGAGGCATATGCTAATCAGGAACATCTTAATGAGGATCATGCTAATGAGGCGTATGATAATGATGTGCTATTGAGGATATGTTAATGAGGGACATGCTAATTATTATCTTAATGCGGGTCATGCTAATGAGGACATGTTAATGAGGGACATGCTAATTACGATCATCTTAATGAAGATCATGCTAATGAGGATATGTTAATGAGGGACATGCTAATTATGATCATCTTAA
>NW_020904173.1:0-377 GCF_003984885.1 Neopelma chrysocephalum | reverse complement strand
CTGCGCCGAAGGTGACACGGGGACACACACGGGGACACGGGGACACGGGGACACAGGGGCACGGGGGCAGGGTGGGACAGCAGCGCTGTGGTGGTGGGTTAGGTGTCACATGTCATGGCTGTGATGGGACACATCCCTGCCATGGTGGGACACATCATTGACAAGGTGTCACATGTCATGGCTGTGATGGGACATGTCACGGCTGTGATGGGGACACGTCATGGTCATGATGAGACACAGCATTGGCAAGGTGTCACATGTCATGGCTGTGATGGGACATGTCCCTGCTGCGGTGGGATACGGCATTGGCAAGGTGTCACATGTCACGGTTGTGATGGGGACACGTCATGGTCATGATGAGACACAGCATTAGCAAG
>NW_020904172.1:0-522 GCF_003984885.1 Neopelma chrysocephalum | reverse complement strand
CCCCCCCCCCACCTTCAGCTGGAGCCGGGAGGGGCGGGGCCTGGCCCAGGGCTCCGCCCACCTGCTGCCGCTGGGGCCAATCAGCGCCGAGGACGCCGGAGCCTACCGCTGCCGGGCGGCCAATGAGCTGGGGGAGAGCGAGTCTGGCCCCGCCCACATCGACGTACTCTGTGAGTTTAAGGGGCTGTCAATCACCCCTGGCCACGCCCATCACCCCTGTTAGCCCCACCCACTAAACATGTCGATCACCTTTGACCCCGCCCACTAAAACTGTCAATCAAATGTAGCCCCACCCACTAAACCTGTTAATCACCCTTAGCCACACCCACTAACATGTCAATCACCTTTAGCCCCACCCACAAAATCTGTCAATAGCATTTAGCCCCGCCCACCAAACCTGTCAATCACCCTTAGCACCACCCACTAAATATGTCAATCACCTTTAGCTCCACCCACTACATCTGTCAATCACCCCTGGCCCCGCCCACAACCCTGTCAATCACCCTTAGCCCCACCCACTAA
>NW_020904171.1:0-1010 GCF_003984885.1 Neopelma chrysocephalum | reverse complement strand
GTCACACCTGGGACACACCTGGGACACACCTGTGTCACCTGTGTCACCTGTCACACCCAGAACGTGCCCACTGGGAAGGACAGGGACAGGAACATCTGGGGACACACCTGGGACACACCTGGGTCACCTGTGTCACCTGTCACACCCAGAACATGCCCAATGGGAAGGACAAGGACAGGAACATCTGGGGACAGGGACACACCTGTGTCACCTGTGTCACCTCCCTGTGAAACCCATGTCACCCAGAACAGCCCCACGGGGAGGGACAAGGACAGGAACATCTGGGGACACAGGGACACAGCTGGGACACACCTGGGTCACACCTGGGACGCACCTGGGACACACCTGTGTCACCTGTCCCAGCCTCCTGTCACACCCAGGAAAGGACAAACAGCAATGGCTGGGACAGGGACACCTGTGTCACTTGCTGCCACCTTCCCTGTCACCTGCGACACCTTCTGTCACCTCCTGTCACTTCCCCTGCCACCTGTGTCCCCTCCCCGTGTCACTTCTGCTCCCTGTCACCCCGTGAAGGACAAACCCAGGGACATCAGGAGCGGGGACACCTGTGACCCCTGGGACCCCCCGTGTCACCCCCCTGTGCCACCTGTGTCACCTGTGACCCCCCAGTGTCACCTCCCTGTGCCACCTGTGTCTCCCCGTGTCACTTGTGATGCCCCTGTGACCCCTCTGTGTCACTTGTGTCCCTTCCTGTGTCCCCCCATGGGGGGCAGGGCGGGTCCAGCAGCACTGAGGGCGGTGTCACCGTCCCCACCCCCCCTCCCTGGTGTCACCGTCCCCTCCTGTCCCCCCCAGTGTCACTATCCCCCCATCCCCCCCAGTGTCACCGTCCCCTCCTGTCCCCCCCCAGTGTCCCCGCCACCTTCCCCACTGTCCCCAAATGTCACCTGTCACCCCCCCATGTCGCCCAAACTGCCCCCCCGGGGTTCCCCTCCCCAATGTCCCCCCCCCGGTTAACCCTCCCTCAAGCCGCCCGCCCCAATTGCCCC
>NW_020904170.1:0-438 GCF_003984885.1 Neopelma chrysocephalum | reverse complement strand
TGGGTGTGACCACGGGGGACAGGGACACCAGGGACACCAGTGGCCCCGTGGCCCCAGTGTCACCGTGGCCCCAGTGTCCCCAGTCCCACCATCCCAGTGTCCCCAGTGTCCCCATGGCCCCAGTGTCCCCATGGCCTCAGTGTCCCCGTGGCCCCAGTGTCCCCAGTTCCACCATCCCAGTGTCCCCGTATCCCCATGACCCCAGTGTTCCCAGTTCCACCATCCCAATGTCCCCAGTGTCCCCATGGCCCCAGTGTTCTCATGCCACCATCCCAATGTCCCCAGTGTCCCCATGACCCCAGTGTCCCCAGTCCCACCATCCCAGTGTCCCCACATGGAGTGTCCCTGTCCCCGTCCCCACTGTCCCTGTCCCTGTCCCCAGGTGACCCCGTGGCCGCCGTGTCCGTCTGTCCTCGCGTCTGCTGGCGCTGGGGGGGG
>NW_020904169.1:0-412 GCF_003984885.1 Neopelma chrysocephalum | reverse complement strand
GGGGGAGACACAAAGGGACACTGAGGGGACATCGGGGACATGACGCAGGTGACACACAGGGGACAGGGACAAAGGGGACACAGACACGGCCCCAGTGGGACCAGTGTGTGACCCCAACTGGGACCAGCCCCTGACCCCAACTGGGACCAGCCCCTGACCCCAACTGGGACCAGGACCTGACCTCCAGTGGAACTGTACTGGGACCAGTCCCTGCCCTAACTGGCGCCTTACTGGGACCAGTATGTGACTCGTACTGGGACCAATACGTGACCCCAACTGGAACCTTACTGAATCCAGTCTCTGACTCTTACTGGGCCCAGCACCTGACCTCAACTGGGACCAGTCCCTGACCCTTAATTGTACCGGTCCCTGACCCTTACTGGGCCCAGTCCCTGACCTCTACTGGGACCAG
>NW_020904168.1:0-443 GCF_003984885.1 Neopelma chrysocephalum | reverse complement strand
CCCCCCCCCACCCAAAAACCCATCCAAATGAAGATTCATCCCAGGGAAAAGGGAACAGCACAGAAAGCCCTGGCTACCCACAGAGCACACAGGCTGAGCCACTAACTACACCTCAACACCAAAGCTCCCAGGCTTTCTGTCCTGGGCAAAGGGCTTCTGATACCTTTAGTGAGCCCAGGGCAGGCGGTGCCGGCCCCCACCGCACGAAAACCCATCCAAATGAAGATTCCTCCCAGGGAAAAGGGGCCAGCACAGAAAGCTCTGCCTGCCCAGGGAGAGCCCAGCCTTCGCCACTAACTGCACCTCAAAGCCAAAACTCCCAGGCTTTCTGTCCTGGGCAAAGGGCTGCTGATCCATTTGGTCAGCCCCGGGCCGCTGGTTGCAGCCCCCCCCCTTCCCCAAAACCCATCCAAATGAAGATTCCTCCCAGGGAAAGTGTTCCA
>NW_020904167.1:0-684 GCF_003984885.1 Neopelma chrysocephalum | reverse complement strand
GTTTTTGGGGTGATTTGGGTCACTTTTGGGGTCAGTTTTTGGGTCAGGTTTGGGTCAGTTTTTGGGTCTCTTTTGGATAAGTTTTGGTTCAGTTTTTGGGGTGATTTGGGTCAGTTTTGGGTCAGTTTTTGGGTCAGTTTTTGGGGTGTTTGGGGTCAGTTTTTGGGTCAGTTTTGGTCAGTTTTTGGGTCGGTTTTGGTCAGTTTGGGGTCAGTTTTGGGGTCAGTTTCGGGGTCAGTTTTTGGGGTATTTGGGGTCAGTTTTTGGGGTGATTTTGGCCAGTTTTGGGTCAGTTTTGGGTGTCCCCAGTCAAGCAGGACTCGAACCACACGATCGGGGTGGAATTTGGCTCCAAGGTGGTCACAGTGGGCGGGAAGACGGTGAAGCTCCAGATCTGGGACACGGCCGGACAGGAGCGATTCAGGTCAGACTTCGGCCTCACCAGCAGCTTCCTCAGCATCCTCATCTTCATCCTCATCTTCATCCTCATCTTCATCTTGTGCTTCATCCTCATCCACCTCCTCATCTTCATCCTCATCCTCATCTTCATTTTCATCCTCATCCACCTCCTCATCCTCATCCTCATCTTCATCTTCATCCTTATCCACTTTCTCATTTTCATCCTCATCATCATCCTCATCCTCATCTTCATCCTCATCTTCATCTTGTGCTTCATCTTCATCC
>NW_020904166.1:0-584 GCF_003984885.1 Neopelma chrysocephalum | reverse complement strand
CCAGTCCTGATCCTGGCCCTGATCCTGGCCCTGATCCCGGCCCTGATTCCAGTCCTGATACTGGCCCTGATCCCAGTCCCGATCCTGGCCCTGATCCCAGTCCCAGCCTTGAGCCCAGTCCTGGTCCCAGCCCTGATGGTTGGACTGGGCCTGGTCCCGGTCCCAGCCCTGCTCCCAGTCCCGCTCCCAGTCCCAGGCTGGGTCCATATTCCAGTCTATTGTCTGATTATGACACAGCCCCATCAGTCTTGGCTCCACCCCCAAACACACCGTGGCCCTGCCCACACTTTGACTCTACCCACAATCCACACATGGCCCCGCCCACACCCTGCCCCACCCCACACTAGCCACACCCTGCCCAAGCCCCACCCACCCTGCCCCACCCTGTCCACACCCTGCCCAAGCCCCACCCCCCCGGCCACACCCTGCCACTTTCAAGCCCCGCCCACACTTCCCCAGCCCCACCCCTCCCAAGCCCCGCCCCTCACCCTTCTCTCTCCCACAGGTGCAGATCACAGGGGTCTCCCGCCCAACCCTGCCCCCTCCGCCCACCTCGGCCCCGCCCCCCATCGCGGCTGCCCCCC
>NW_020904165.1:0-740 GCF_003984885.1 Neopelma chrysocephalum | reverse complement strand
AAATCTACATTAACACTTCTTCACAACAGGAACAATCACAAAGAAGCAATAAATGATACAACAGAACCAAGAGAAACACACAAACAGTACCCAACCCAAACCCAAACTCCGTGATTCAAACACAATAAAGGGTTTAACAGTGCACGTGTGAGGAGAGAATGGAACGGTGGCCACCGGAGTGTGAATGGGACAGTGGAGTGGACACAGGTCTGGGTGTGTGAATGCAAATACACTTTAGAGCCAGACAGCTTAAACACTGCCTCGAACAGCAGCACCTCAAACACAACATCTACACCCCAGCACCTTTCCCTTTCAAGTGAAGATGATGCCATTACACAAAATAACCCTCAGGTAAAAAGTTATACACAGCTACAAACGCTGGGTAATTTGAGGTTGCTTGAATATTGCACGAGCCAATAAAGTTGTAAACAGTTCAATAAAGGCCTTGTGACGATAGGCCCTGTTTTTTACAAATAGTTGAAATAAGATTGGTCACGATAAGAATGTTTAAAAATGTATTGTTTCGCGGCTTGTTAATTATATAGAGAGAGGGGAGATGTGGCAGGAAGAACGTGACACGGAATCATGGGAGTTGTAGTTTCCCGGGTTCTCGCGCACGCTCAGACAATACTCGATTGTCATTGGGTGGGAGATCACGTGACATGTGTAAGCGCTGGATTTCAACCGAAGTGTTTCGAAATAAACCCCAATTGTGCCCCCGGCACTTGGTTGTGTCACCG
>NW_020904164.1:0-316 GCF_003984885.1 Neopelma chrysocephalum | reverse complement strand
GGGGGGTCCCCGTTCTCATCCCGTGTCCGGGGGGAGGGTTTGTGCCCCGCCGGGGTCCCCAGGGTGTCACCCCTCGGGGTGGGGATATGGGATCGGGGCTGGGCGGGTTTTGGGGTCTCTGGGGTGGGGGTGACGCCCTCGCTGGGGTCCCGCGCCGGGCGCTGGCACAGCCCCCGAGCGACCTGGGAGGGGGAAGAGGGGGGTTATATTGGGGTGGGGGGGTCTGGGATGTCCCCAGGTCACCCACGTGTCCCCCCATGTCCTCCCCAAGTCCCCCATCTACTCTGTGTCCCCCCAGCTCTCCCCAGGCCCCCCC
>NW_020904163.1:0-758 GCF_003984885.1 Neopelma chrysocephalum | reverse complement strand
GAAAAAATAAAGGAAAATTGAGGGGAAAATCAAAGAAAAATAAGGAAAAATAGGGAAAAAACAGGAGAAAAAAGAGATATGAATGAAGGAAAATGGAGAAAAATGTGAAAAAAATGGAAAAAATGAAAAAAGCAGAGAAAAAATAATGGAAAGGAAAAAAGAAGAAGAGAAAAAACAAACAAAAATACAGAGAAAAAAATTACGGGGAGAGAAAAGGAAATAAATGGGGAAAAAAGATGAAAGAACCACGGAGAAACAGGAAAAAGGAAAATTGAACAAGAAGGGGAAAAATGGGGAAAAAACAGTGAAAAAACAAAAGGGAAAAGGGGAAACGAGAAAAAGCAGAAAAAAAGGGAAAAAATGAAGAAAAAGAGGAAAAATATGAGAAAAACGGAAAAACAGATAAAACAAGGGGTGGAGGAAAAGGGGGGGAGCAGAAAAAAGGGAAAAAAGAGAAAATGGAGAGAAAAAAGAGCAAAAAACCAGGAAAATCAATAAAAAAGGTGCAGAAGCCCCGCCCCTTCCCTCAAGCCCCACCTCTTTCCTTTAAGCCCCACCCCTTCACCATAAACCCCGCCCTCTTCCCCTCAAGCCCCCCCTTATCTTAAGCCCCTCCCCTTTCACTCAGACCCCTCCCTCTTCCCCACAAGCCCCACCCATTTCTGCAAGGCCCCGCCCCTCACCTCAGGCCCCGCCTCCTCGCTGTCCCCGCCCCCCAGGGGGCGGAGTTCGGCCAGGGCGCGCAGGCATTGGTCGCG
>NW_020904162.1:0-349 GCF_003984885.1 Neopelma chrysocephalum | reverse complement strand
TTATTAATTTTTAACTATCAACCCCAATCACGATTAACTATAATAATAATTATTATTGATAAAAACCATTAATTACAATAATAAATCATTATTATTTATTCATTATCAACCCCAATGATTATAAACTACAATCATTACTTATTATTAATGACAATAATTAATGCCAATAATCAATAATTCCCGCCCAGGCCCGGGCTCTGTTGTGCTGCTGCTGTGGCTGCTGCGGACGCGGTTCTGGCTGGTCCCGGTCACCTACGCGGGATGGTGGCTCTGGGACTGGGACGGGCCCGAGAGGGGTAAAAAAACACCCGGGGAGGGGTCCCGAGGGGGTCCCGGGGTGAGGGGGGGG
>NW_020904161.1:0-422 GCF_003984885.1 Neopelma chrysocephalum | reverse complement strand
GGGGGTCCCTCAGTGCTTGAAGCGGTAGGTGATGGGTCTGTTCCAGGACCTGCACCTTGCACAGGGTCTGGGGGTCCCAGGGGTGGGTTGGGGGTCTCTGGGGGTCCCCGTTTGGGGGTCCCTCAGTGCTTGAAGCGGTAGGTGATGGGCAGCAGCAGCTTGCTCTGCTTCAGGGCCTGCACCTTGCGCAGGGTCTCGGGGTCGAGGGCCTGGAAGCAGCGTCGGGAGTAGTCGAGGAGCCGCTCCTTGGCGGGGTCGAACTCGCCCACCTCGCGCAGCTTCTCGGGGGCCACCAGGCGAAGCTCCGCGATCGGCGTCGTCAGGGCCACCGTGTTCCGGTCCACGCGGTGGTGCCGGAACGCGCCGCTCATCGAGCGGAGCCGCTGGAACGTCCGGAGAACCCGCTGGTACCGGCGCAGGAC
>NW_020904160.1:0-1197 GCF_003984885.1 Neopelma chrysocephalum | reverse complement strand
GACGCTGTCGGCGGGAATCCAGTCCCCGGTGTTGCCTGGGGTCACCCCAAGGATGCTCAGGACCCGCACTGTCGCGACACTGCAATGGAGGGACGGTGGCACCGCGCGCCGCCGCCACCGGGGGTCACCCGCGGTACCGCCGGGGATGCTGACAGTCGGTACCGGGGGGAGGCGGCAGTACGGGGGTGGTGGCTCGGGGTCACCCAAGGATGCTCAGGACCCGTACCGGCGTGATGCTGCGCTGCGGGGCTGGTGGCCCCGGGCCCCGCCGCCACCGGGGCTCTCCCGGGAATCCTGAGGGTTGGCATCGGTGAGAAGCCGCACAGCAGGGATGGTGGTACCGGGCCTCGCCGCCACCGGGGGTCACCCGGGGTCACCCCGGTGATGCCCAGAGCCGGGACCGGTGGGGGGCGGCGGGAATCCGATCCCTAGTGCTGTTTGAGGACACCCCGGTGGTGCCCAGGGCCGGGACCGGTGGCAAAGCCGCAGCGTGGGGATGGTGGCACCGGTCCCTCGTGCTGCCTGGGGTCACCCGGGGTCACCCCGGCGATGCTGAGGGTCGGCACCGGTGGGAAACCGCAGCGTGGGGATGGTGGCATCGGTCCCTGGTGCTGCCTGTGGTCACCCGGGGGTGCTCCCGGGGCTGCCCGGGGCCGGTACCGTCGGGATGCTGCACCGGAGGGACGGTGACACCGAGGATGCTGCACCGAGGTCACCGGGGTCACCCCGAGGGTGCTGAGCACCGGTACCGTCGGGATGCTGCACCGGAGGGACGGTGACACCAGCCCTCGGGGTTTCCCGAGGTCACCGGGGTCACCCCGAGGGTGCTGAGCACCGGTACCGGCGGGATGCCGCGGCACGGCGGTGCTGGCACCGGTCCCCTGTGCTCCGGAGGTCACTCGGGGGTGTCCCCGGGGCTGCCCAGGGCCGGTACCGGCGGGAGGTGGCGGCGCGAGGCGACACCGGAGCAGGGGTCTGTCCCCGGTGCCCGGTGTTTCATGGGTGTCCCCGGGGGTCTCAGGGTCGGTGCCGGTGGGAGATGGTGGCGGGGGGCGGTGGCACCTCTCCCGGTGCTCCCGGGGGTCACGGCGGGGCTCGCGGCTCTGCAGTGGGTCACCCGTGGCCACCAAACCCCTCCCGCCCCGGGGGGGTCCGTCCCACCGGAGGACACTGGGGGGATTGGGAGAACTGGGGGGG
>NW_020904159.1:0-406 GCF_003984885.1 Neopelma chrysocephalum | reverse complement strand
GCCACGCCCACCACAGATTTGTGAATGCGGTTGAGGCCACGCCCTCGATGCGGCCACGCCCTCCCTTAGGATGCCACGCCCGTTTATCCATAAGCCACGCCCCCGCCGCGTCCCCGCACTTCGCTCATCATCATAAACCACGCCCAGTTTTAAGCCACGCCCGCTCCATGGGGCCCCGCCCATCTCCTGCCCCGCCCCCTCCGCAGCCCCGTTCATGACGCGGCCACGCCCCTCCCGCTGGCCCCGCCCCCGGTGTCCCCCCCAGTGTCCATTGCCCCCCCCCCGATGCCCCCCGATGCCCCCTCTGATGTCCATTGCCCCCCCGATGCCCACTGTCCCCCTCGGTGTCCCCACGGTGCCCGGTCCTCCCCCATTGTGTCCCCCCCGTGCTCGCTGCCCCCCCCCC
>NW_020904158.1:0-382 GCF_003984885.1 Neopelma chrysocephalum | reverse complement strand
GGGGGGTTTCTGGGGAATTTAAGGAGGGAGTTGGGGAGTATTGGGGTGAATTGGGGGGATTTTGGGGGTCCTTGGGGGGATTTTGGGGGTCCCAGGGGAAGTTTGGGGGGTCCCAGAAAAGGTTTGGGGATCCCAGGACAGTCCCGAGAGAATTTGGGGGGTCCCTGGTTCATTTCTGGGGGTCTCTGATGAGTTTTAGGGGTTCCTGGGGGTGTTTTTTTGGGTTTCTTACTCCGTTTTTGAGGTTTTTTTGGGTCCTGACCCCTTTTTTGGGGTCCTGACCCCATTTTTTAGGGTCCTGATCCCATTTTTTAGGGGTTTCACCCCATTTTTGGGTCCCCAGGTGGTTCTGCTGTCGACCACGATGCCCCTGGGGGTGGGT
>NW_020904157.1:0-332 GCF_003984885.1 Neopelma chrysocephalum | reverse complement strand
TGTGGGCAGCGTGGTGTGGGCAGTGCTGTGGGGCGGTGTGGGCAGTGATCAGTGTGGTGTGGGCAGTGCTGTGGGGCCATGTGGGCAGTGTGGGCAGTGCAGTGTGGGCAGTGCTGTGGGGTGGTGTGGGCAGTGTGGTCAGTGTGGTGTGGGCAGTGCTGTGGGGCGGTGTGGGCAGTGGTCAGTGCGGTCAGGCCGGTGCGGGCAGTGCTGTCGGGTCCGGCTCAGAGGGCAGTGGGCTCGGTGCCGGCTGTGTCCCTGCCCCGTCCCCTGTCGGTGCCGGCTGTGTCCCCGCTCGGTCCCTGCCGGTGCCGGCCCCGTCCCTGCCCGGT
>NW_020904156.1:0-1947 GCF_003984885.1 Neopelma chrysocephalum | reverse complement strand
CAGGGCTGCTCAGGAGTGAAGCCTCTTATACTATGTAATGTGGTACTAGATGCTCAGCACCAGGGGTTTAATTCTGCAGATCCACTCCTGACAGACTGCACGGCTTGGTAATTTAGAAGACTCTGTGTATTAAGGCCTTCCTAAAGTTTGGGATGCTCAACACCAGAATTAGATGAAGTTGATCCAAACAAAAAAATAGTTACCTCTTGTTTGATAAGGTGATGATAAATGATATTTTGAAATGTGTATACAGGACATTTATCATGGGACAAAATGTTGGGGGCACTTCCCAATCTGACCATTCACTAGACTCACCCATCTTTCATGCCCTCTGTTATCCCACAGGTTGGCAGTTCATGGCCTCTTGTCAGGGGCTCCCACTCAGAGCTCCATATACATTTCAGTCTGCATCTCAACCTGCAGCTTGACCAGGAGTATTCCTCAAGAAAAAGGTAAAGGTTAGAGAAGAGATCTGAGGCCTGGCTTTACCAGGCAGGACCGATGCTTTAAGGAGCTGTATCACTTGTAAAGCTCCTAAAGCTTACAAAGTACAGTCTATCTGACAGAGGTTGTCATATTTGAGAAGTACTGAACCTGTAGAAATCCATCACAGCCAAGCAGACCTTTGATTTCAAGCAGTCTGTGGGAAGAGATTTCTATGTCATTTAAACAAAGATTTACTTTTTCATGAAAAGCAGGGAGCAGTTTTCCTACAGCATAAGCTGTGTGGAAAGGCTTGTAAACTTCTCCCTGAGTGGACCTCGCTTGTGCATTTGATATAAATTTAATCATTAAATGTGCCATTCTTTTTTATTAAAATAATAACGTCTTCCAGGCAATCAAGATGAGTTTCTTGAAACTCAGCAGTTTTACCTGCTTATTTATGGTAACATCAAAGTATGGGCACTCTCATTACAACCTGTAAATAACCAGGGTTATGTCCTTGATAGGTGAAATATTAGAGTGTTGTATGACTGGGAGTGTCTGGCAGTTACTCCTGAGAGGCTATAACACCGCACAGAAAATAATTACCTTTTTTTTTTTTTTAGTATTTTTGGTAACATAGTCATCCTTTACTGATGGGGTATCTATCATGAATGATCTGCTGGTCTTTTATACTGTCTTCCATAACACCTCAAACAGAAACTGAAGAAATCATCAGGGTCCACAGCCTTATGGTTCTCTGTGTATTATCTCTCAGAGAAGTCCATGCAGAGCAGAAGGACAGAACCCAATCCATTTTCATGCATTAAGTGCTAGAGAAAGGGTGTCAGGGAAGAGAACTAGGGTTTGCTGGTGAAGTCCTGTTGCATACCACTTCAGTTCAACTCTTCTAGTGTTTTTCCACCCAGTGACAGACCAAAGTCTTGTATACGTCAGGGGTGTCTTGAAAGGAGGAATTTTAACGTCATAGCTAGCAGTGATAGCTCTACAGTTGCTCACTTCTGTGAGAACTGTGAGCTCAACACGTATTCTAGGAATTTTAAAGTGACTCCCACACCTCCAAGGGATGGAGATTTCACTGCACATCTTTGAGCTTCTGTTGAAAAGGACTCACTATATGAAAGCCAAAGAACTGCAGAAGCAAGCCTTAAAGTGAGCCTGGGAAGCTGGATCTCTGTGGGGCCAAATCAGAGCTGTTCCATAGGTGACACTGGCACCCAACAAACAAGGACATGAAATAAACCCTGAATATCCATGTCTGCCTGACAGAAAATTGTGCCTATGTGGTCATACAAATGGAGTAAAAGAATTTCAGTTGCTGGCCTTGGACTGACATGTTCTGCCACAGGCATGTGTAGTCATCATGGTACTGTGTTAAGCTAATCTGCTCCTCCTGTGCACTGTATATGTACATGAGCAGGAGCATTTGTGCTCTCAATTACCTCATCTCCAAGGGTGAGAAGTACTCATAACATGTTTTACTTGGCCAGACCCAGTAATTAG
>NW_020904155.1:0-705 GCF_003984885.1 Neopelma chrysocephalum | reverse complement strand
TGGCCCCGCCCCCCGGGGTTCGGCGCTGCCCGTGGTGTTGTCGGGGTTTGTGCAGCTTGGCGCTGAAGTGCCTGGCTTCCACGGATTTCACAGACTATTCTGAGTTGGAAGGGACCCACGAGGATCATCGAATCCAACTCTTAAGTGAATGGCTCGTACGGGGATTGAACCCTTGATTTTGGTGTTGTTAGCACCATGCTCTAACCATAGAGCGCATAATACTCTTTCTCTCTCTAAAAAAATAAACCCAAAACTATATAGTGTATATATATGAACGCTATTTATATATATATACTATTCATGTAAACTATATGTAGTTATATATACTATACACTAATATATATGCTACTGTTTTTTAGGTACACAATAGCAGTCCCTGTTTTCATTATTATTGCTTCAGTAGAGCAAATGTTTCAAGTTACAGCATTCCATCACTTTTCCCTTCCAGTATAAATAAGTATATTTTTCTCTTTATAGAATTTTCTTTTTTTTCCCTGTGTGCTATCACGGAGATTCAGCTGTCCTAGCTAAGCACTGAGCAGCCAATCTGGGCAAACACTTGCCCAGACTCCTCTGGGTATCTCAGTGACTGACCTGCAGAGTTCCTTGCCAGGTAAAAAACAGGGGAGGACTTCATGGGAGATGCAGCCCTGTGGGCAATTTCCTTCCTCGTCACATCCAAACACTTTCTACCACACAGCCATC
>NW_020904154.1:0-301 GCF_003984885.1 Neopelma chrysocephalum | reverse complement strand
CCCCCCAAACCTCATCATCGTTGACATAATGCACTTCATCGAAGATCACCCACTCCAGGTCCCGGATGGCGTCGGAGCCGTTGTACAGCATCGACCTACGGGGTAAGCAGGGATAGATTTGGGGGTCTCCACCGCCCCCCAAGCCTCCCCAAAGCCCCCCCAGAGCCCCTCACCGCAGGATCTCGGTGGTCATGACCAGGCAGGCGGCCTCGGGGCGCAGCTGCACGTCCCCCGTCAGCAGCCCCACGTCCCCGAAGGTCTCCCGGAAATCCCGGAACTTCTGGTTGGAAAGGGCCTTGAT
>NW_020904153.1:0-393 GCF_003984885.1 Neopelma chrysocephalum | reverse complement strand
GGGTGAGGTGAGCTGGATACCAAAGATGTCCGGGGGGGGATATTTTGGGGGTCCCAGCTCAGGGTGAGGTGAGCTGGATGCCAAAGATGTCCAGGGGGTTTTTGGGGTCCCCAGCTCAAGGGGGGGTGAGCTAGATGCTGAAGATGTCCGGGGGAGATTTTTGGGGGTGCCAAAGATGTCCAGGGGGGATTTTTGGGGGGTCCCCAGCTCAGGGTGGGGTGAGCTGGATGCCAAAGATGTCAGGAGGTCCGTGCTGGGGCCGGTGCAGCCGGGCGGCCTCGGAGGATCCCTCGGCGTCCCTGACGTTGTACTCGCCCTTCTTGCAGGCGGGGCTGCGCAGGTACAGCCCCCCCGCCACCGCCAGAGACACTGCAGCCACCCCGGCCAGCGACG
>NW_020904152.1:0-469 GCF_003984885.1 Neopelma chrysocephalum | reverse complement strand
GGTTTTTTGGGGG
The DNA here is from genome assembly GCF_003984885.1 of Neopelma chrysocephalum. Lineage (NCBI taxonomy): Eukaryota > Metazoa > Chordata > Aves > Passeriformes > Pipridae > Neopelma > Neopelma chrysocephalum. The sequence goes on along the minus strand of NW_020904152.1, from coordinate 456 downwards.
GCAAAGGGCTTTTCCCGAGGAGCCCCTGAGTGAGCAGCCCCAAAGGCGTCTGAGGGTGGGAAGGATTTTGGGTGCAAAGGGGTTTTCCTGAGGAGCCCCCGAGCGAGGAGCCCCAGAGGCTTCCAAGGGGGGTAAGGAGGTTTTTGGGGGCAAAGGGCTTTTCCCGAGCATCCCTTGAGTGAGGAGCCCCAGAGGTGCCTCCAAGGGTGGGAAGGTTTTGGGGGGGCAAAGGGCTTTTGCCAAGGAGCCCCCGAGTGAGGAGCCCCAAAGGCCTCCAAGTGGGGAAAGGTTTTTGGGGGCAAAGGGCTTTTGCCGCGGGGTTTCCAGGTGGGCACAGGTGGGCACTGACCTGGTGACGCAGTGGGCTGCCGTCATCACCCAGTTCCTCTGGATGAGGGATCCCCCACAGGTGTGGTACCAGCTGCCCCCAGAGGAATACTGCAGGGAGATCTGGGC
>NW_020904151.1:0-526 GCF_003984885.1 Neopelma chrysocephalum | reverse complement strand
CCCCCCCCCCGGGGGTCATAGTTCCTCCCCAGGGATCCCAAACCCCCCCGCCAGGGTCACAGTTCCTCCCCCGGGATCCCAAAACCCCCCTCTGGGGTCACAGTTCCTCCCCACGGACCCCAAAACCACCCCCTGGGGTCACAGTTCCTCCCCAGGGACCCCAAAAACACCCTCCCAGGGTCACAGTTCCTCCCCAGGGATCCCAAACCACCCCCCCAGGGTCACAGTTCCTCCCCCGGGATCCCAAAAACCCCCCCCGGGGGTCACAGTTCCCCCTCAGGGACCCCCACACTGGGAAGGACTGGTGGGGTCCCGGAATTGGGGGAGGGTGGGGAGGGGGCAGGATGGGCCCTGAGTCCTCCTCTGGGGATGCTAGGATCAGTTCTGGGATGCAAAAAGGGGGGTCCCGGGATGATGTGGACCCCAAAAACACCCCCCAGGGTCACAGTTCCTCCCCAGGGACCCCCGCACTGGGAAGGACTGGTGGGGTCCCGGAATTGGGGGAAAGTGGGGAGGGGGCAGGATG
>NW_020904150.1:0-745 GCF_003984885.1 Neopelma chrysocephalum | reverse complement strand
CGTGGGGCGGGTCCTGCCGTGTCCCTGGCACCCTTTCCCTTGGGCACAGCCCTGGCAGAGCGCCCGGCACGCCACGGGGACCGTGGTGCTGAGGGAGACAGGATGGGTCCCACAGGTGGCAGAGCGTCCCCGCCAGCCCCGGCTCTGCATGTCCCTTCCCTCCCACGGCTGCTGCTGCTGCCCGGGCCAGGCACCCAGGGAATGCTGAGAGACCCGTGGGAAGGGCATCCCAAGGTCTCATGGCAGCTCTGCTGCCAGCCGAGGGTGTCGAGTGTCCCAGTGGCAGGGGGTACATGGGGCCACAGCCCCCCTGGCTCCCCCCACCTGCAAGAGCTGACAGTTGGCTCGTTTGGCATTTTCCAACATTTTTTTTCCATTTGGAGCATCTCTCTGGAGCAGAGCTTGGTTGTTTCCACAGGAGCATTGGGTGGCTGTAGTCCCTTTCCATCCCATCTCATCCCATCCCATCCATACACATCATAACTCCCCGACAGACACCATATCCCCCCCATAGACACCATAACTCCCCCATGGACACCATAACTCCCCCATACACACCATATGCCCCTCCATAGACACCATAACTCCCCCATAGACACCAGTTCCCCCCCATACACACCATAAGTCTCCATAGACACCATATCCCCCCCATACACATCAGTTCCCTCATACACACCAGTTCCACCATAGACACCATAACTCCCCCATACACACCATAACTCCCCATAGACACCATATCCCCCCC
>NW_020904149.1:0-355 GCF_003984885.1 Neopelma chrysocephalum | reverse complement strand
AGGAGGAAGGAGAAGGGGAGGGGGAGGGGCATGGCCTGAGGGGGGGGCGGCGCTGGAGGCTGGAAAAGAAGGGGGGGGAGGGGGGAGAGAGAAAAGGGGGAGGGGCGTGTGAGAGAGGGGGGAGAGACACACCTGAGACACACCTGAGACCCCGCCCACAGGGAGGGACACACCTGAGACCCCGCCCCCCAGGATGGACACACCTGAGACCCCGCCCCCTGGGATGGACACACCTGGGACACACCTGAGGCCCCTCCCCCCAGGATGGACACACCTGAGACCCCGCCCACAGGGAGGGACACACCTGAGACACACCTGAGACCCCGCCCACAGGGATCAACACACCTGAGACCCA
>NW_020904148.1:0-711 GCF_003984885.1 Neopelma chrysocephalum | reverse complement strand
TTTTTGGGGTTTGGGGGTTCTGGGATTTGGGGGTTCCAGAGTTTTGGGGGTTCCTGGATTTCTGGGGGTTTTTGGGGTTTGGGGGATCTGGGATTTGGGATTTGGGGGTCTCAGGGATTTGGGGTCCTGGAGTTCTGGGGGGTTTGGCGGTTCCCCTGGGATTTGGGATCTATTTTTATTAAATTTAATAATACAGTAATAACTACTGGTTAAGATTATTAATTAAGTTATTGATTGAATTAAAATTAAATAACATTAAATATTAATTTAAATGAATATTTAATTTAAAAAGAAATAATTTTCAATACACGTAATGAAGCAACAACTATTAATTAAAACCGATAATTAAAATCATTAATAAAAAAACATCCTAAATGTTAATTAATTATTATTTTATATGATTATTATTATTTATTAATAACTACTTATTAATTAATAATTTTTTAAAATAACGTTGGCGGTCCCAAAGCCGGGAACAACCCGCCAAAATATCCCAAAAATCCCCCCAAAATCCCGGGATATTTGGGATTTCCAGGGACCGCGTGAACCGGGATCGATCCCGAGGGTTGTTGGAACATTCCCGGGAATCGGCCCCGGGATGAGCCCAAAGTCCGGGATCGATCCCGGCCCGGGAACGTTGGGATGGACCTTTGACCTCCCCGAGCCACGTGGGAATTCCAAACCCAGCCCAAAAACCCGCCCCAAACATTT
>NW_020904147.1:0-326 GCF_003984885.1 Neopelma chrysocephalum | reverse complement strand
CCCACTGCTCCACACATCTGTAACAATACTGAACTAAGAAAAGATGTCAATTGGACATAATCACTGATGTTTCACAACCATTAGAAATCTAATGCTAATCTTCACAGAATCTTCTACCTAGTGCAGAAAATCTGTCAGAGGAAATTTAAAGATCGTTTGAATACCATTCCTTGTTGTATTTTCATTTGGCTTCGCTTTGGAACCACAGTAAAAAAACTGAACTTTTTTTTAAAAGTAAAATTAATGTATTAATGAAGCTTTCCTTTTCTTTTTCCCCCATTTTTTCAGGAGTTCTTTTACACCAGTGCATGTGTAGATGGAGTATT
>NW_020904146.1:0-300 GCF_003984885.1 Neopelma chrysocephalum | reverse complement strand
CCACCTCTCCCCAGCTCCACCCTCGGCTCCTCCCCGGACAAACCCGGGCCCCAAACCGTTCCCTTTCCCTGTTTTTCCCGCTGGATCTGGCGGGCTGAGCCCCGGGCTGAGCCCCGGGAATGTCTGGAATGTTTGGGATGTTGGGAATGCTCACGGAACATGGTCTCGAGGCGCACGAGGCAGCAGACGAAGCTGTCGAAGTCGAGGGCCAGGTCGGGCTCCGCGTAGCGGGTGATCAGCAGCTCGTGCAGCCGCTTGTTCAGACGGTACCCTGGGGGGATACTGGGGTCACTGGGGGGG
>NW_020904145.1:0-381 GCF_003984885.1 Neopelma chrysocephalum | reverse complement strand
GGGGGGGGATTTGGGGGGGTCCTGGAGGGGTTTGAGGGGAATTTGGGGAGGATTTGGAGGAGATTTGGGGGACTTTGGGAGGGATTTGGGAGGGTCAAGGGGGAATTTGGGGGGATTTTGGGGGAATTTGGTGGGATTTTGAGGAGGTTTGGGGGGATTTGGGGGAGTTCGGGGAATTTGGGGGGAATTTGAGGGGGGCTGAGGGGGATTTGGTTTGGTTTGTTCCGATTTTTGGGTGTTTTGGGGGTGATTTGGGGGGATTTTTTGAGGACTTCCGGACCCTCCACTCTCAGCATGACGTCACTTCCGGCACCGCCTTCAGGGGTCCGGGGTGGGATTTGGGGCATTTCGGGTGGTTTTAGGGGGATTTTGGGGGTCCCG
>NW_020904144.1:0-1018 GCF_003984885.1 Neopelma chrysocephalum | reverse complement strand
CCCCAAGTGTATTGTGGGCGTGGCCAGGCGTGTCTGGGTGTGGCCCAGGTGCATTGTGGGCGTGGCCAGGTGTGATATGGGCGTGTCCCAGTGTGTGTGGGCGTGTCCTGGTGTGTGTGGGCGTGTCCCAGGTGTGTGGTGGGTGTGTCCCAGGTGTGTGTGGGCGTGTCCCGGTGTGTGTGGGCGTGTCCAGGTGTGTGTGGGCGTGTCCAGGTGTGTGTGGGCGTGTCCCAGTGTGTGTGGGCGTGTCCCAGGTGTGCGTGGGCGTGTCCCAGTATGTGTGGGCGTGTCCCAGTTGTGTGTGGGCGTGTCCCAGGTGTTTGTGGGCGTGTCCCAGGTGTGTGTGGGCGTGTCCTGGTGTGTGTGGGCGTGTCCAGGTGTGTGTGGGTGTGTCCCGGTGTGTGTGGGCGTGTCCAGGTGAGATATGGGCGTGTCCCAGGTGTGCTGTGGGCGTGTCCAGGTGTTTGTGGGCGTGTCCCAGGTGCGTGGTGGGCGTGCCCAGGTGAGATATGGGCGTGTCCCGTTGTGCGTGGGCGTGTCCCAGATGAGTGCTGGGCATGTCCAGGTGCATTGTGGGCGTGTCCCATTGTGCGTGGGCGTGTCCAAGTGTGTGTGGGCATGTCGAGGTGCATTGTGGGCGTGTCCAGGTGTGGTGGGCGTGTCCCAGGTGCGCTGTGGGCATGTCGAGGTGCATTGTGGGCGTGTCCATGTGCAGTGTGGGCGTGCCCAGGTGAGATATGGGCGTGTCCCGGTGTGCATGGGCGTGTCTCAGGTGTGTGTGGGCGTGCCCAGGCGCGCTGTGGGCGTGTCCCAGGCGCGCTGTGGGCGTGTCCCGTTGTGTGTGGGCGTGTCCCGTTGTGCGTGGGCGTGTCCCAGGTGCACGGCGGGCGTGTCCCAGTGTGTGAGGGCGTGGCCCAGGTGCGTTATGGGCGTGTCCAGGTGCATGTGGGCATGTCCAGGTGTGTGTGGGCGTGTCCACGTGCATTGTGGGCGTGGTCAGGTGTGCGTGGGCGTGTCC
>NW_020904143.1:0-477 GCF_003984885.1 Neopelma chrysocephalum | reverse complement strand
TGTCCCGGGTTGCCCCTGGAGGTCTCTGAGCTGCCCTGGAGGACCCGAGGGGGGTGTTTGGGGGTCCCTGACCCCCTCCTTTCCCCCCCCAGCTGTGCCGTCCTGACGGAGTTCGCGCGGCTGCGGCTGCGCCCGAAGGGCATCCGGGGTACGGTGGGTTTTGGGGTCCCCCGGGGTCCCCCATGACCCATCCCCGGGGGTCTCTCTGTCTCCTGTCCCCTCCTGGGGGTCTCCCTGTCTCCTGTCCCCTCCCAGACCCCCTCCCTGGGGTCCCCAAGGCTCTCCCACAGCCCCTTCCTCTCTTTTCCAGTCGTCCTCCCAGGGGAGGAGGAGGAGCTGGAAGGGGGTGGGAGCCCCCCTAACCCCCCCCCCCGAGGCTGGGGACCCCCCCAGCATCCCCCCCGAGGGTGGAGACCCCCCGAGAGCCCCTGAGACCCCCCGGGTGGCCCGGCCAGGAGAGGCCTGTGAGGTGAGGGG
>NW_020904142.1:0-503 GCF_003984885.1 Neopelma chrysocephalum | reverse complement strand
GGACCATCCTCAACAAGATCGACTCCGGTGAGAATTCCAAGAGATTCTCAGGGAATTCCAGCCATTCCACACAATTCCAGGCATTCCAGAGAATTCCAGAGATTCCCAGAGCCAGCGGAGCCGCCCGAGCGGGAATGGGGGCACTGGGATGGGAATGGGAGGGGCATTCCAGAGAATTCCAGCCATTCCACAGAATTCCAGGCATTCCACACAATTCCAGAGGTTCCCAGAGAATTCCAGAGATTCCCAGAGCCAACGGAGCCGCCCGAGCGGGAAGGGGGGCACTGGGGTTGGAATGGGGGCACTGGGATGGGAATGGGAGGGGCATTCCAGAGAATTCCAGGCATTCCACACAATTCCAGGCATTCCACACAATTCCAGAGATTCCCAGAGAATTCCAGAGATTCCCAGAGCCAACGGAGCCGCCCGAGCGGGAATGGGGGCACTGGGATGGGAATGGGAGGGGCATTCCAGAGAATTCCAGGCATTCCACACAATTCCAG
>NW_020904141.1:0-305 GCF_003984885.1 Neopelma chrysocephalum | reverse complement strand
GGGGGGGGTTCTGGGTGTGCGAGGGGTGTGTGTCTCACCTGCCGTCGAATCTGTGCTTGAGGAAGTCGAAGAGGGCTTTCTGCATCATGTCGGTGACCTGCCGCGGGGCCGCCGGCCCGGTGAGCCGGGACAGATGGCACCGGCAGGGAGGTGGCAGCCGCCCGGCGCCCTGCCAGCCGCCCTCGGCCCTGCCATCTGCCCGCTGCCGGCACGGGACGGGCGGGGAGGGGACCGGGGGCACGAGCCACCACCCCAGGCCACAGCGAGGCCTCCCCCCCAACCCCGCAGCCCCCCCCATACCTCGT
>NW_020904140.1:0-862 GCF_003984885.1 Neopelma chrysocephalum | reverse complement strand
GATCCCAGTGGATCCCCAGGTCTCCGCCCTGCGCTTCGGGAAGGACGTGGACAGCCGCTGCCTGGCCCTGACGGCCTCGTACCTGCGGGACCCCCCCGAGGGGCCCCCCCGGCCCAGCTGCAGCTTCTTCCAGGTGGGTCCAGGGGGTCCCCCCAGTTCGGGGTCTCTTCACCCCATTTCAGGGTGTTTTCCCCTCATTTCGGGGTGTTTTACCCCATTTTAGAGCGTTCTCCCCCCATTTCGGGGTCTCTCCCCCCCTTTTCAGGGTGTTTAATCCCATTTCAGGGTGTTTTCCCCCCATTTCAGGGTGATTTCCCCCCATTTAGAGTGTTTTCTTCCCATTTTGGGGTCTCTCCCTCCCATTTTTGGGTGATTTACCCCCATTTCGGGGGGTTTTGTCCTCATTTTGGGGTCTCTCCCCATTTTGGGGTGATTTGCCCCCATTTTTGGGTGTTTTCTCCCAATTTCAGGGTCTCTCACCCCCATTTCAGGGCATTTTTCCCCCTTTCTGGGTGTTTTCCTCCCATTTCAGGGTGTTTTCCCCCCATTTCAGAGTGATTTACTCCCATTTTGGGCTGTTTTCTCCCCATTTTGGGATGATTTACTCCCACTTCAGGGGGTTTTATCCCCATTTTGGGGTGTTTTATCCCAATTTCGGGGTGTTTTATCCCCATTTTTGGGTGTTTTATCCCAGTTTTTGGGTGTTTTATCCCAATTTTTGGGTGTTTTTCCCCTTTTTGGGTCTCTCTTGCAGGAGTTCGAGGCGCGGGGTCGGCAGAGCCCCCTCCCCTTTGGGGTGCACAACCTGGATGATTTGAGGACCCTCGGGCGCCAGAGGGGCCTCTGCCCCTATTTCATGGCC
>NW_020904139.1:0-697 GCF_003984885.1 Neopelma chrysocephalum | reverse complement strand
GGGGGATTGAGGGGCACTGGGAGGGACTGGGGGCACTGGGAGGGACTGGGAAGGGCTTTGGGGGTGACTGGGAGATGCTGGCGGGCACTGGGAGGGGGTTTGAGGGCGCTGGGAGGGGATTGGGGCGAACTGGGAGATAGTGGGGGGCACTGGGAAGGACTGGGAGGGGGTTTGGGGGTAACTGGGAGGGACTGGGAGGGAATATCTGGTCTGTACTGGTCTGTACTGGTGCAGGTTCCACTACGCCGCCCGGATCTGGGACGGGGTGAAGAAATCGTCAGCCCTGGCCGAGTACGGGCGGTTACTGGGCTGAACTGGGAGCACTGGGATGGACTGGGATGGACTGGGAGGGGGGGTCAGGGCATCAATAAACCCCCTGGAAACCCCCAAAATGCCTCGTTTGCGTCTTAATTAATTAACGCTCGACCCTTAATTACCCCCAACCCCTTTTTTATCCCTTAATTACCTCTCCAGTCGTCCCTCCCCCCCTTTCCCCTCACGGCTTCGCGCCTCAAAAAAGGGCGCGAAAAAAACGGCGCGAAAAAAAAGGGCGGGAAACCCCCCCACCCTTGGAGGACCCGAGTGACCGGGGGGTCCTCCAGCGCACGCGCAGTAACCACGAGAAGGTGCCGCCACCATAGAGCGGAGGGGCGGCGGCGCAGAGCGGCTCCATGAGGGAGCCCTGAGGCGGCTTCCG
>NW_020904138.1:0-430 GCF_003984885.1 Neopelma chrysocephalum | reverse complement strand
GCAAGACAGGTTTTATTGCAGTTGGAGGGGAGGAGGGAGCTGGGACAGGAGCAGGGCCCTGGCCAAGGGCAGCCCCGTCTCCTGGCAGCGGGCAGAGCTCCGAGGAGCCCCAGGCGAGGCGCAGGAGCAGGAGCCAGAGCGAGTGTCTGTCAGCAGGGCCAGGAGGCTCTGGGGAGGCTCAGGCGGGGCAGCAGGAAGGCAGAGGTGGTTCCCAGGCAGGCACGAGGCGTCCAGGCTCTGGAGCCAGTGATGCTGAAGGGCTGTTTTTCCACGCAGGGTCGTGTCGGGATGTGCCAGTGGCTCTTCTGGAGCTCTCCTGGCTCCGTGGCCGGGCTGGGGCTGGGGCTTAGCAGGGCCCACAGTTGCCACTCAGGTACCTGTGGCCACGGCGCCAGCCCCCGCCCGGCCACGGAGCCAGGAGAGCTCCAGA
>NW_020904137.1:0-582 GCF_003984885.1 Neopelma chrysocephalum | reverse complement strand
CATAGGGACAGGTGAGGGGGACAGGGACAGGTGAGGGGGGACAGGCCAGGGGGGCGGGGACACAGGGACAGGTGAGAGGGACAGGGACAGGTGAGGGGGGACAAGGACACAGGGACAGCTGAGAGGGACAGGAACACAGGGACAGGTGAGGGGTACGGGAACATAAGGACAGGTATGGACGTGGAGAGGGACAGGTGAGAGGACAGGTGAAGGGGACAGGGACATAGGGATGGACACAGGGAAAGGTACCAGGTGTAGGGACAGGGATGGACTGAGCTACAGGCACAGGTACAGGCACAGGTACTGGCTACAGGCGCCAGCACTGGGCACAGGTACCAGGTACAGGTACAGCCACAGGTACCGCTACAGGTACCAGGTACAGGTGCTGGTTACAGGGGCTGGTCACAAGGAGTGGTTACAGGTACCGGGCACAGGTACAGGTACAGGCACAGGTACAGGTACAGGCACAGGTACTGGCTACAGGTGCCAGCACTGGGCACAGGTACAGACGCAGGTACTGGGCACAGGTACCGGGTACAGGTGCTGGTTACAGGTGCTGGTTACAGGTACCAGGCACAGGTA
>NW_020904136.1:0-377 GCF_003984885.1 Neopelma chrysocephalum | reverse complement strand
TTTTTCAAATTTTTTCCAATTTTTCCCAAATTTTTCCCAATTTTTTTTTAACTTTTTTGGGAATTTTAGGCAAAAAAATTCGGGAATTTTTTCCCACCTTGTTGGGATTCACGGAATTTTTTCAGGAATTTTTGGGAATTTTTTTTCCAATTTTTCGTGAATTTTTTGTGATTTTTTTGTGAATTTTTTTGTGATTTTTTTCCCAATTTTTTCCAAATTTTTTTCAATTTTTTTGGGAATTTCAGGCAAAAAAAATTCAGGAATTTTTTCTCACCTTGTTGGGATTCATGGAATTTTTTCAGGAATTTTTGGGAATTTTTTTCAATTTTTTTCCAATTTTTTTTCAATTTTTTTTCAAATTTTTTCAGGAATTTTTC
>NW_020904135.1:0-1346 GCF_003984885.1 Neopelma chrysocephalum | reverse complement strand
GTAGCCAGAAGATAAGTAAGTCCTGTAGGCAATCACAGGGTTTGCAAGTAACATCGAGAGAGCAGAAGTGTTGTGTGACTCTGAGGGTAACGCAGGCTCAGCAGCCACTGAGGACAAAACTCAGACCAAGAATTAAGAGACTGGATTTTCAGGAGTATAGAGCATCTCATAACTCCAGCAGAAGTTAGAAGAGGGGAGTCAAGTCCTCAGAAATCATTCTCCTGATATTATGCTTGCTAATAGCTCACTAGTGTCTTTCAAATGCCCAGGCCACACTTGCAAGAGAAATCATAGAATATCCTGAGTTGGAAAGGAACCTCAAGGATCATTGAGTTCCACTCCATATCTAAAACCTTCAGTGTAAATAGTGCCAATGCTCTAGCTGAGGTTTGACAGTCCTTTAGTTTGAGCTGATCCTGCCATGGAAGACCAGGTCACCTAGAGAACTCTGGCTCCCCTTTCCCCTTGCTTTTGTGAGACATGCGAAGGATTTGAGAGTCTTTTAGTACCTTTATTATTTTTAGTTTGTGCTTTGGACTTGTTCTGAAAAAAATGGAAACCTGAAACAACAGAAAACAAACAAAATATAATTAATCTTGTATTGGATGGAAGCTATTGGGAATAGGCCTTGTTTATGTGATCAGAACCATTACATTTTGGACAGTGGATGACAGCTCTGCCTCTTCCAGCTGGTCCAGCTCTTCCCCAGACATAGCTTTCAGCTTCCCGTTGCAGAGACCAATATTCTGTCCTGCAAAGAAAAGCCCAAAATGAGATCTGCCCATCAGCTCTGGAAAAAGCCAACTCTTTCCTGACTTAGACAACAGAGACAGCAATTAAAGAATTTCGTGGGAAATGTGTCTGAACCTGGGGCACTGACAGGACACACAGCTCTGGGACTGGGCCAGTCATCCTGTGCTGACTCAATGGGAATTATGGAAGTAATATAGTACCCAGAACTGGAGCTGGTGCTAAATCTGTCACTCTCTGCTCTGCTACTTACTCTGCGCATTTCTAATGGTAAAATGAAAAAAATGTGAAGAGCTGAGATACTCACTCTCTGAACATTAGTGGATTCTATAATCCCAGCAATGCCATCTGTGTCTTTTGAGGGTCTTACACTGAGATTTTGCTATTTCTGGTGCTAAAATAGTGGAATTAACTCACTGGAATTTGGCTCATAGTTCATAGATGCTCTGTTACTGCATTGAAGTTTTGATTCAATGGAAAAGCAAGAGCTCAGTGACTTCTAAAACCTCTATTGCACACACAAAAAGGATGATAAAGTTAGTTATTAAGTGATGTAACATTTGACTGATCTGATGGACATACTATAGGTCCCCAGG
>NW_020904134.1:0-638 GCF_003984885.1 Neopelma chrysocephalum | reverse complement strand
ATTCCTAGTCCCTGGGTAAGCACTTCCTTTCACCAAAACGTAGACCTGGCAGTCAGTGTGCAAGTACCCACCAATATCTCTTACAATCATACCTGTGTACAAAGCTGTAACCCCCTAAAGGAAGAGGAAAACTGGATTATATTAAGGGAAGTGGCAGTTTTTTTGGAAATCATAGACAAACACTTCCTGTTGGGGAAATGAATCATCCTTGGCCGGTAGCCAAAGGAAGAGGGTGGTATTGGAGATGTGGAAATAAAGCCCATAAAGTGTTACCCCGAGGCTGGAAAGGCCTTTGTGCTTTAGGAGCCTCAGTCCCCAACATAACAGCAACTGATAAAGGTCAAGTGCCCTCGGGACTGTGGAGAAGCAGCTCTTTGGGGCACACAAATCACACCTTAAGTGCCCCAGCAGAGTGACCAACTGCATTTCATAGGTTTGTAAGATGTTTTTTACCCAGGCTGGGAGTGAAGGAATTAGAGAAAACAATAGTAAACATTTCTGCTTCCATAGGATCCATAGAAAGTCATGCAAGAGATGCCATTCCTGCCTTCCAGGAAGAAGTAAATGGCTTGTCACAAGTTGTTTAAACCCAATGGCCTAGACCTTCTTTCAGCTTCCCAAGGAGGAGTGTGCACTGT
>NW_020904133.1:0-423 GCF_003984885.1 Neopelma chrysocephalum | reverse complement strand
CCCCCCTCATTCCCTCCCAGGCCGCTCCTGGGTGCGGACGTGCCGGAGGCGTCTCCTCATCCCAGCCCAGCCATGGACTGGTTCCACTGCAACCGCTGCTATCGCCAGGACAATGCCCAGTTTGCCGTCACCAGCTGCGGGCACATCCTGTGCCAGGCCTGCGGGGGCACAGGTACAAACACCCTGAAACGGAGGGAGGGCATTTGAACCCTAGAAATGCTAAAAAAGGGGGAATTTCCTTCAGTTCCCTCCCCCCCCAAACGAGGGGAAAATGGCGGCTCGAGACGATAAAATTGGGTTCCTCTCCCTCAGTTTAAATCCCTAAAATATCAGGAAAAAAAAGGAGGGTTTTCCTTCAAGTTCCTCAAATGGCGGAAAAAGGGGGATTTTCCCTCTGTTTAAACCCTTAAAGTGGTGGAAAGG
>NW_020904132.1:0-407 GCF_003984885.1 Neopelma chrysocephalum | reverse complement strand
GCTGGAGAAGGCCTACATCAAGGATTGTGTCACCCCCAACGAGTCAGCAGCCCAAATCCATGGGATGGGGTGGGATTGATGGGATGGGATGGGATTGATGGGATGGGATGGGATTGATGGGATGGAACAGGATGGGATGGATTGGGATGGGATGGGATGGATGGGATGGAACAGGATGGGATGAGATGGGATGGGATGGGATCCCCCCATGGCCCCACTCCCTGTCCCCCACTCCCACTCCAGGCCCTGGACATCAAGGACTGCGTCACCCCCAACGAGTCAGGGAGCTGGGAACATCCCAAATCCATGGGATGGGCTGGGATGGATTGGGATGGGATGGGATGGGATGGGATTGATGGGTTGGGATGGGATGGGATTGATGGGATGGGGTGGATTGGGATGGGATG
>NW_020904131.1:0-406 GCF_003984885.1 Neopelma chrysocephalum | reverse complement strand
TGGGTGGTTTTTGGGTGTTTTGGGTGTTTTTTGGGTGTTTTTGGGTGTTTTTGGGAGGGGTTTGGGTGCCCTGGGAGGTCCCTGGGTGCTGTCAGGGGGGTCTGGGTGTGTTTTGGGTGGGTTTTGGGTGGGTTTTGGGTATTTTGGGGGTGTCTGGGTTGTGTCAGGGTGTGTTTGGGGTATTTTTGGGGTATTTGGATGTTTTCGGGAGGGGTTTTGGATGCCCTGGGAGGTCCCTGGGTGCTGTCAGGGGTGTCTGGGTTGTGTCAGGGTGTGTTTGGGGTATTTTTGGGGTATTTTGGGTGTTTTGGGGAGGGTTTTGGATGCTCTGGGAGGTTCCTGGGTTGTGTCAGGGGGGTCTGGGTTGTGTCAGGGTGTGCGAGGGGGGGTCTGGGGGGTGAATCAG
>NW_020904130.1:0-388 GCF_003984885.1 Neopelma chrysocephalum | reverse complement strand
GCAGCTGCAGTAAACAGAAATCTCTGCAAATAATTTTCATGGCAAGTTTATCCAATGCAAATGCTTGAATCACCAAAGAGTATGAAATTTTATTGCTGAGCAGTGAAGTTTCTTCATGACATAAATTTGTAAGAAATATCATTTATGAGCTGGAATCCTCAGAGTTAACAACTGTTACAGTGCTCCAGATCTGTGTTATAATGAATTATTGCTCCATGCAAATCGGCTACAAATTCCCTGTGTACATATGTGTTCACATATATGTATATAGAGCCAGGTGGGGATGCAAAAACAAAGGTCTAAAGTGGTGAGACACTAATGGTTTTGAGTTTTTGAGAAGGCCACAAGTGTTCACAAGTTGTTTTGGTACTTAATGGTCCATCCTGTT
>NW_020904129.1:0-559 GCF_003984885.1 Neopelma chrysocephalum | reverse complement strand
TCTGATTCTCCCTTCTGCCCGTTTGCAATTCAGGACACTCCTTTCCCCAGTGCCCCTCCTGTCTGCAACAGGCACCCTGATCCTTCTGGAGGGGTGTAAATCCCCACCCTCGCCCCCAAAATCCACCTCACCCTCTGTCTCCTCCCTGTCCCCAAAATCCACCTCACCCTCTGCCTCCTCCCTGTCCCTGCAGGTCGGTTGGGGGGCTGCCAACGGATTTGGGAATTTCACCCGGCTCTTCTCCTTCCCTTCCCCCTCTTCCCTATGGTTACAGACATCACTCGGGGAACAACCGCCCCCGATGCTCCTTCTCTCTTCCCGAGTTTCTTTAAACACCCGGCACGAACTGCCCGACAAAACGCCCGTTGAACAAACAGCCCCCGATCCCTCCGTTCCGATGGATCCGATGGATCCGAATCCATCCGGGACGATCCGCCAGGGGGCGCTGCCCCGCGCGCGGGGTCCGGGGCGGGGCCTCGCGGAGGAGGGGGCGTGTCCATGCAAATCATTCTGCACTCGCGGGGCACGCCGGGACACGTCCCGCGCACACACCCCGCGG
>NW_020904128.1:0-356 GCF_003984885.1 Neopelma chrysocephalum | reverse complement strand
AGCATTTTGTGTCGCACTCTGTGAGGGGAGAGATTGAAAAGGTGAGGCGTGTGTCAATCTGTTCTTTGGACATGGATTCCTGGATCTCTGTGCAGTTTCTCTGTAGGGGAACAGTTGAGTGTGATGCTCCTCCAGCTCCAAGCTGCCAGCACAGGGCAGCTGAGCCCAGGACTGATGGGCAGAGCAGCTCTTCTTTCTGCACTGAGGGACTGTCCCTGTGCCCCTCAGAACCCACAAGACTTGACCTGCAGTGCAATAGAAATGTCAAGGATTTCAAACCTCCACAACCACTCCTAAATGTGGCAGGTGCAAGTGGGTGAACAAATACAAAGAATTCCCTCAGCTCAGTCCTTCAC
>NW_020904127.1:0-338 GCF_003984885.1 Neopelma chrysocephalum | reverse complement strand
ACTGTGGAACCTGCATCACTCCACATCCCACAGCATCCTGCATCCTGGGGGACTGTGGACCCTGCATCATCCCACAGCATCCCACAACATGCTGCACTCCACATCCTGTGGGACATGGATCATCCTGCATCATCCTGAATCCCACAGCATCCTGTATCCTGGGGGACCGTGGACCCTGCACCATCCCGCAGCATCCTGCATCCCATAGGACACGGATCCTGCCTCACCCCACACCCTGCAGCATCTCCTGCATCCCAGCCACCGCTGCCCATCCCAGGTGCCCCCTCTGTGCCCCCCCTGCCCCAGGACCTGCTTCCCCCCTCCTGTCCCCACCCCCC
>NW_020904126.1:0-1204 GCF_003984885.1 Neopelma chrysocephalum | reverse complement strand
GGTGATGAGGGGCAGCCCCCTCGGGGGTCTCCCGGCCCTCCTGACCTCCCCTGGGGGTCTCCCAGCCCTCCTGACCTCCCCTGGGGGTCCCCCCCGAGCCCCCCCCGCTCACCCACGCCCTCGGTGCCCAGGCGTTTGTCGCGGAACTTCTCGTAGGCAGCGTTGGGGTTGATGATCAGGTGCTCCACACTCGTGCTGCTCAGCTCCTCCTGCACACAGACACAGCTCAGGGCACAGGGACACGGGGGGACAGCACAGAGACACCTTGGGGGACAGGGACAGGGCACAGAGCCACCTCAGGGGGCACAGGGACACAAGGGTGCCCAGGGTACAGAGCCACCTCAGGGCACAGGGACATGGGGGAACCAGGGGACATGGGGGTCCCCAGAGCTGTCACCGCTCCCCAGGGCACACAGAGCCACCTCAGGGCACAGGGACACGGGGGGACAGGGCACAGAGCCACCTCAAGGGACAGGGACACAGGGGTGCCCAGAGCTGTCACCACTCCCCAGGGCACACAGAACCACCTCAGGGGGGCACAGGGGACACGGGGGTGCCCAGAGCTGTCACTGCTCCCCAGGGCACACAGAGCCACCTCGGGGGGGGACAGGGGACACGGGGGTGCCCAGAGCTGTCACTGCTCCCCAGGGCACACAGAGCCACCTCAGGGGGGGACAGGGGACACGGGGGTGCCCAGAGCTGCCACCCCCCTGCACCCCACGTGGGCAGGGATGGGGGTGGGGGTCCTGTCCTCGCCAGGACAGTGCCAAAGGCAGCCACGTGGCACAACCCCAGGGCCCGGGGGGGGATATGGGGACCCCCAGCCTGGCCTGGCCCAGCTGCAGGGACCCCTCGATGGCCCGGGCTGGGCACGCAGGACCCCCAGCCTGGCTCAGTCCAGAGGGCTGGGACCCCCCGAGGGTCCCGTGGGGGGACATCAGAGCCCCGGCCTGGCCCAGCCTGGGGACACTGGAGCCCTGTGGGGACATCAGAGCCCTGGCCTGGCCCTGTGTGGGGACACTGGAGCCCTGTGGGGACATCAGAGCCCCGGCCTGGCCCAGCCTGGGGACACTGGAGCCCTGTGGGGACACTGGAGCCCTGGTCTGGCCTGGCCTGGCAGACAAGAGCCCTCAGAAGGCCCCACGTGGGGACATCAGTCCCCTGTCCCAACCCTGTTTTGGGGCATCAGCCCCCCAGCCTGGCT
>NW_020904125.1:0-319 GCF_003984885.1 Neopelma chrysocephalum | reverse complement strand
TCTGTCCCTGCTGACCTCACAGGCTGAGCTCCGGTTTTCTCTAATCCATTCATGTCAAATGGAACTGCTTCCCATTCAGGTCCTCCAACAGGCAAGAACCAACCTCCAGGAGAGAAAAAGACCCTTGATTCAAATGAAGTTCCAAAAGAAATTTTGAAAGAACTTCAGAAGGGGCAAGGTGGGTCTGTTTCCTCATCCTGAGCCATGAGACTTATCAGCCAGGGGCTTTAGATCCACGTGTGGACAGGCAGTGGCTGCGCAGCAGAGAGGGGCTCACATGTCTCCTGAGAGGGCCTGACTCCATCCCCTTGGGCTGTGG
>NW_020904124.1:0-469 GCF_003984885.1 Neopelma chrysocephalum | reverse complement strand
CTGCTTGTTCTGCTCGGCCTTGAGCTTCTCGATCTGTGGGGAGAGAGGTTGGGATGGGGTGGGATGGGATGGGATGGGATGGATGGGATGGGTGGGATGGGGTGGGATGGGATTCATGGGATGGGATGGGATGGATGGGATGGGATGGGATGGGATGGGATGGGTGGGATGGGATGGGGTGGGATGGGATGGATGGGATTGGATGGAGATGATGGGATGGGATGGAGATGATGGGATGGGATGGGGTAGGATGGGGTGGGATGGGATGGGATGGGATGGATGGGATGGGATGAGATGGGATGGAGATGATGGAATGGAGATGATGGAATGGAGATGATGGGATGGGACAGGATTAGATTGGGAACAGGAATGAAGACTGATCCGGGGCCGGGTCCAAGCTGGTCCTGCCGCCCCCGTGCCGTGTCCGTACCGTGGTGAGGCGCCGGAGGGAGCTGAACCTCTCCTCCCA
>NW_020904123.1:0-330 GCF_003984885.1 Neopelma chrysocephalum | reverse complement strand
GGCTGTCCACAGGGAGGACTTTTCCAGCTCCTCTGCTGATTCCTCTGAGCAAGACCATCTCATATGGCAGGGGTGAGTAGTCTGTCCCTGCTGACCTCACAGGCTGAGCTCCAGTTTTCTCTAATCTGTTCATGTCACATGGAACTGCTTCCCATTCAGGTCCTCCAACAGGCAAGAGCCAACCTCCAGCTGAAAAGAAATCCCAGGAGCATCTGAAGAAAATGATGCAGGGAGGGCGAGGTGGGTCTGTTTCCTCATTCTGAGCCGTGAGAATCATCAGCCAGAGGCTTTAGATCCACGTGTGGACAGGCAGTGGCTGCACAGCAGGAA
>NW_020904122.1:0-798 GCF_003984885.1 Neopelma chrysocephalum | reverse complement strand
GCTTTGGGGTAGGCTCGGGTGGTCGCGTCCCCCCCGCAGCTGGAGCAGGACGAGGCCAGCAGGGACCCCCCGAGCAGGGCCAGCGCTGCCCCCGCCCAGCCCACGAACAGCGCGGGGCCGAACTCGAACCTGGCACAGGGAGGGGAAACTGGGGTGAGAGACCCCCCAAAATATCCCGGAATATCCTGAAATATCCCCTTTCCCCTCACATTTCCACCCCCTTTTTCCTTCGCATTTTCTCCTCACATTTCCCTCCCTTTTCCCCTCACATTTCCCACCATATTCCCCTCATATTTTCCTCCCTTTTCCCTCACATTTCCCACCATTTTCCTCTGACATTTCTCTCCATTTCCCTCTCACGTTTCCCTCCATTTTCCCTTCACATTTCCCGTCCTTTTCCCCCACATTTCCCACCATTTCCGCCTCACTTTTACTTCCCTTTCCCCCTCACGTTTCCTGCCATTTTCCTTCACATTTCCCTCCCTTTCCCCCCTCATGTTTCCTGCCCTTTTCCCCTCACATTTCCTGCTATTTCACCCTCACATTTCCCCCCTTTTCCCCTCACATTTCCCCCCATTTTCCTCTAACATTTCTCTCCATTTCCCCCTCATGTTTCCTGCCATTTCCCTCTTACATTCCCTCCATTTTCCCCTCACGTTTCCCTCCCTTCTCCCTCACATTTCCCTCCCTTTTCCCCTCACATTTCCCACCCTTTTCTCCACCCCAAAACATCCTAAAATACCCCAAAACTTCCCAAAATACCCAAAACCCCTCAACCCCCTCCCACAAAACCACCAC
>NW_020904121.1:0-811 GCF_003984885.1 Neopelma chrysocephalum | reverse complement strand
TTATAACCCATGGATGGTGCCTGAAGAAACCATGGTGAGCCTTACAACGAGTATTCCCTAAATTCCCAGCTTTTTTATGGCGTGATTTCCACTCTGAGATCATTTCGTGCCTCCCAGTTTTTATTCCCATCCAAACCTGGAGCTCAATCCCACTCCACGTCCATTAATGTGGATTATTCTTATAATAATTTATCAATATTTTATCATTTGTTGGCCAAAAAAACCCAGCGTTGCAGCTTTTTATTATCATTCCAACCTTTTGATTGGAATGATGATAAAAATAATTCTGGGATTGATATTCCCAGAAATAAAGGGAATTTTCTGTCAATCCTGGGAAGAAGTTTCACTTGGAGTTCCCTGAAAATCCAAAAACTGGATATTCACGTTTTTTTTCCAGTGTAACTTCCTCACCTTTTTGCTCGCCGAGAATTCCCAGGAAATCAAATAATTCCATTTTTTTTTTCCCAAAAAAAGCTATCCCTGCCAAAGCCATTTATCCTTCTCTTCCCAAACCTTCCCTTCCCTTCCCAAACCTTCCCTTCCCAAACCTTCCCTTCCCAAACCTTGGCAACAGTAGAGAAATCCTGGATGCAGTTGTATCTAAAATGGGAATTTGGAGCTTGGAGGACAAACACCCATTTTTATTTGGGAAGGGAAGGTTTGGGAAGGGAAGGTTTGGGAAGGGAAGGGAAGGTTTGGGAAGGTTTGGGAAGGTTTGGGAAGGGAAGGTTTGGGAAGGGAAGGGAAGGTTTGGGAAGGGAAGGTTTGGGAAGGGAAGGGAAGGGAAGGGAAGGGAAGGGAAGGGAAGGGA
>NW_020904120.1:0-2061 GCF_003984885.1 Neopelma chrysocephalum | reverse complement strand
AGTGTCCAAGGAAAGGTTGGATTCCCTGGGATAGCGGGAGGTGTCCCAGACCATCCATAAATCCCTTTCCATCCCAAACCAGTCTGGGATTCCATATTTCACTTGGGAAAACATATTTCACTTGGCAAAGTCTTATGGATCATCGTAATATGTTGATAACTACCAGGATATATAATGGTTATAATTAATAATTGTATTATATTAATTATATTATAATAGAATATATCATATAATTACATTATATCTTCTATACTAACCAATTAAATTAATAATAGTTAAGAATTTTTAGTAGTAATAGTAGTTATAATAATTGGATTATGTTCTTACTATATTATTAAAATATGTAACATAAATATATTATATCTGCTATATTATTCACTTAAATTAATAATAGTAATAAATTAATAATAGTCATAATAGTAATAATGAATGACTATTATATTAATTCTATATTATTAATAAAATATGTAATATAATTACATTACATATGCTCTATTAATAAATTACATTAGTAATAGTAATAAATTAATAATAGCAATAAATTAATAATATTCATAATAATAATTAAAAGTATTGTAATAATTCTATATTAATTAATTATGTAATATAATTGTATTAAATGCGCTTTATTTATCAATGAAGTCAATAATTTATCAATAAATTAATCAATAGTAATTTATCAATAAATTTATAATAGTAATTATTAATAAGTGTATCAATGATATATTAATTAATAAAATAGGTAATATAATTATATATGCAGTAATAATCAATTAAATTATAACATAATCATAGTAATCATAGTAATAGTATTATATTCTAAATAATTTAAATATGTGATATATATGTAATGTATTACACATGCTATATTAATCAATTACATTAATAACAGTATTGAATTATTAATAGCAACAAAAGTAATGATTAATAAATGTATTATATTATTATATATCAGTAATAAAATATATTCTATATGCTACATTAATCAATTACATTAGTAATAGTAATAAATTAATAATGGCAATAATTGTATTTTAATAGTTATATATTAATTATTCACATTCTATATACTATATTCTAAATTTAAATTCTAAAAATAAATTCTAAAATTAAATCTTAAAAATAAATCCTTAAATAAATTCGAAAACTAATGAAATAAATTCTAAAACTCAACTAAAACAAATTCTGAAAAATAAATTAAAACAAATTCTAAATCTAAATTTCTAAAAAATAAACTCTCAAATTTCAACCCTAAAAATAAATCCATAAAGAAATCCTAAAAAGAAAATGAGAAACAAACAACAACCCCCTGACATTCCAAGGTCGCCATTTCCCGCCCTTCCCGAGGGCGTTTTCCCAATCCGCCGGGAATATTTTTTATTTGTTTGTATATTTATGTGCGGAATTATATTTTCATATTTATTTAATTAATTCTAAATTTAAATTCTTAAATAAATTCTAAATTTAAATTCTTAAAATAAATTCTAAAATTAAATCCTAAAAACAAATCCACAAATAAATTCTCAATAATAATAAAATAAAGGATTTTTTTTCTTTAGAAATTAAATTTAGAATTGATTTTGATTTCCTTTTTAGAATTTATTTATTAATTTATTTCTAGACTTTATTTATTATTTATTTATATATTTATGAACGGAATTATATTTTCATATTTATTTAATAAATTCTACATTTCAATTCTTAAAACAAATTCTAAATTTAAATTCTTCAAATAAATTCTAAATTTAAATTCTTCAAATTAATTCTAAATTTAAATTCTTCAAATAAATTCTAAAATTAAATCCGAAAAATAAACTCATAAATAAATTCTAAAAAGAAATCAAAATAAACTAAATCCTTACATTAAATCCTACCAAAAAAAATCCATAAATAAATTCTAACCCCCCCCGTCCCGAGGTCGCCATTTCCCACCCTTCCCAAGGGAGTTTTCCCAATCTTCTGGGAATGTTTTTCCCTTACCCAGGGATTTGGGGAGCAGGTTCTTGACGAACTCGGCTCAGATTTAATTTAAGGATTTTTTTCTTTAGAAATTAAATTTAA
>NW_020904119.1:0-918 GCF_003984885.1 Neopelma chrysocephalum | reverse complement strand
GGGGGGGGCCCGATCCTGGGGGGCCCCTCTGCCCCCCCCCCCCCCCCCGTCCCCCCCCCCCCCCCCCCGGCTCTTTCGCGCTTTCTGTACAAAGAAACTTGTGCCAAACGGGGGGGGGCCCCCCCCGGCCCCCCCCCCCGCCGCCCCTCCCCCCGCCCGGACCCCCGGGGACCCCCCCAAGGCCGCGACCTTTGACCCCGGCCCGCGAGAACCAGTGGGCGTTGCCACGGCGACCGGGGGATGTCGCTGGTTGCCGTGGTGATGTCACTGGATCCCGCGGTGATGTCACTGGTTGCCATGGTGATGTCACTGGATCCCGCGGTGATGTCACTGGTTGCCATGGCGACATTGCTGGGTCCCGCAGTGATGTTGCTGGTTGCTATGGTGACGTCACTGGTTGCCATAGTGATGTCACCCCGGAGCTGTCGCCGGTTGCCATGGAGATGCGGTATCACCCCTACGACGTCACGCGTTGCCATGGCAACACCCACGGGTACCACAACTCTGTCACCCCTGTGATGCCGCCGGTTGCCATGGAGACATCGCCGGTTGCCATGGAGACATTGCGGGTGATGTCACCCCTGTGACGTCGCTCGTTGCCGGGACGATGTCACCGGTTGCCATGGCAACATGTCTGAGTGATGTCACCGGTTGCCATGGAGACACTCCCGGGTACCACAGCGACGCCGAGCCCGTGACGTCAGCAGTTGCCGTGGTGACGTCACCACGACCCCGGTCGCTATGGAGATACTGCCGGTTGCTATGGAGACGTGGCGTCATCCCGATGACGTCACTGCCCGCCGCGGTGACGTCACCGTTCGCCGGGGGTTGGGGGAGCGCCCTCTGGTTGCCGCGGCAACGTCCCCGGGTACCGCATCGACGTCACCCCTGTGATGTCCCCGGTTGCCATGGTGACGT
>NW_020904118.1:0-412 GCF_003984885.1 Neopelma chrysocephalum | reverse complement strand
TGCCCAGAAGGAGAGGCCTGACCCTCCGGCTCCCTCTTGCCTTTGCGCGCCGCGATCGGCTCAACGCGCGCAGCCGGGGCTCCCGGTCCTGGCGCCTTCGGTCTGGAAGAAATCCTCGACCGTATGCAATTTTAGCCCCCAGTCAGCCGGTGCGCCATCCTGTGAACGACGGCCTTTTTTGCCAAGAAGGAGGGGCCTTGCCCTCTGGCCCCCTCCTGACTTTTGCATGCCGCGCTGCGCTCTACGAGCGCAGCTGGGGCTCCCGACTCCGGCGCATCCGGTCTTGAAGGAATCCTCGACCGTATCTGATTTTGGCCCTCGGTCGGCTCCCGTCCGCCAGGTGCGGCTGTCAGCGAACGGCGACGCTATTTGCCCAGAAGGAGGGGCCTGACCCTCCGGCTCTCGCCGGCCC
>NW_020904117.1:0-315 GCF_003984885.1 Neopelma chrysocephalum | reverse complement strand
GGAACGAGGGCTGCTGCTTCTACTTCTTATAAAACTTAGAAAGCTTACGAAAACTAGAAAAATAAAAAACTAATAGGGGCTTAAGGCATCAAGAAAGACAACTATGAAAAGAAATCCTTTGTGTGCCCCCAGTTTCTGGTAAAGCTGCTGCTTTGTTAGTTTCTTATGCTGAATGTTTCTCAGTTGTTTTTCACGGTATTCCAGCTCCTACAGAAAAATGTGACTCTCCACCATCTCTTGCAAATGGAGCTCTTCCTCTCCCACCACTGACCCAGTGTGACAGTGGTTCTTCAGTTCAGTAGAGTTGCTCTGACT
>NW_020904116.1:0-543 GCF_003984885.1 Neopelma chrysocephalum | reverse complement strand
AAGGAATAATGTCTTCAAGGAATGATGTGTTTTTTAAGGAATGATGTGTTTTTTAAGGAATGATGTCTTCAAGGAATGATATATTTTTAAGGAATTATGTTTTTGAAGGAATGATGTTTTTTTAGGAGTGATGCTTTTGAAGGAATGACGTTTTTGAAGGAGTGATGTTTTTTGAGGAATGATATTTTTGAAGGAGTGATGTTTTTTAAGGAATGATGTTTCTGAAGGCACTCCCAGCCCAAATGTCCTCCCTTCTGTCCCTGCAGGTGCTGCTCAAGTCAGATGCTCCCACTGGGGACGTTCTGCTGGACGAGACCCTGCGGCACATCAAGGGCACGGAGAGTCCGGAGACAGTTCCCACCTGGATCGAGCTGCTCACAGGTAGGACCAGTTCAAACCAGCACCACCCAGTCCCTCTCCATCCCCTGGGATGGGCAGGGCTGTCACAGCTGGATTTGGGGGCAGGGAATCACAGACTCAATCAGGGAATCACAGGGAAAACCCTCCGAGATCATCAAATCCAACCTTGGATCCGACCCCGCC
>NW_020904115.1:0-864 GCF_003984885.1 Neopelma chrysocephalum | reverse complement strand
ATATTTATTCTGCTGCATCTTCTCCATCCATCTGTCCCTGTGAAAAAGGGGGCTCAGGGAGTAAAGACAGACTCCAACAGAGCCCTCTTTGCACACTGTAATATCTACAATCTGAAAAGAGAGAGCACAGAGAACTAAATCTTCATCTGCAGCAGTTTAGGACTTTCTGCTAACACCAAAACATTGAGACAGGTATTTTTTCTTGTGCTGGGGAGGGGGCAGAAAACCAGCCTCATAGTAACAACGTTGTTTTCTTCCCACTTTCAATCATTATTCCTCAGAAGATTGAGTGAAAAAAAGGTTACGTTTAACAACAAAAAGACAATGATCATTATAGAAATTACTAAAATTAACTTCTTTATAGAAATGTCTTTAATTTAGTCTCCATGTTCTTGACTGGATCTGTCTCTTCCATTAACTGCAAAGTACAACCCTCTTCTTTTTCCTCCTTATTGCTGGAGCACAAGACAAATATTTTTTGTTGGTAGCATTAGCACACCACCATTAGTTTAATGACCAAGATTGTATAGATGTCAAGAGCAGAAAAAAAACCCAGAGTTTTGCATATTTAAATATATTTTGTAACGGTGCCCTAACTCTAAACATTAGTTGCTGCTTTAAATTACAGATCAGATAATGCAGGCATTAAAGATATCAAGGCATTTGGCAGTTCATGCACACTGCATGACCCTCTTATCCTCAAATTCTATCCAGCTGCCTCATCCACCAGCTTCCCCCTACTGAAAAATGCTCTGTGGTATAATCCTGGAAATCTTTGTCTCCTGTTCAGTGGGAAAACAGACACTTCACACGTTCCTCTCTCTTAGAGGGAAAAGGGTTCATACAAGGTTTCTCTTCCTATTT
>NW_020904114.1:0-424 GCF_003984885.1 Neopelma chrysocephalum | reverse complement strand
AAAAAGAATACAAAAAAACTGCTTTATCGCTTGGCATTCATACAATAATATGAACAGCTTTTATAATAGTATTAACTAGAAAAAAGGGAATTAAAGGGATTCCAAAAAAGGATATAAAACATTTGCTTTCTCAGTCGCTTCCTATCAATAAACTGTGCTTACCCACACAGACAGGCCAGGGCTGCCAGGATCTGCAGCAGCTGGTCGGTGCCCATGCTTAGCAGGGGTCCCCACGGAGCAACAGTCTCGAGTGAAGGATGAGCATCGCTCACCCCAGCAGTCCTGACACCCCATTTTAGCAGCTCTGCATTACACCACGTAGGGCCAGGACACAGTATAAGGTGATGCCTGAGTGGCAGCCAAACCTCGCCTGTTCATCACCTGAGAGCAACAGTCTGCGCATGCCCTGCTGTAGGGCAGGGGT
>NW_020904113.1:0-740 GCF_003984885.1 Neopelma chrysocephalum | reverse complement strand
AAAAGCCTTCAGGAGAGAGCATGAAAACTTACTTACATGCACCAATTGACTCCCCTGTGCCTCAAGATTCAGCCAATATTACATGTGACACTGATACCAGTTACAGTTCTGTTCCACTAGAGTGCCCTGAGAGAAGCATTTCCATTATCCAACTGAAAATGGGGATGTCTACACTAAAATAAAACCACTGAGGTTGTTTCTTTGATGCAGCCAAGGTTTGTATCCAGGGACAGCACAGCTACAGTCGTCCCTTTATTCCTGGGGATAAAGTCCCTTTATTTCTGGGGATAAAAAGCAGGATGTACCAATCCATCTTTGAGAGCCTCTAGTACTTCATTCCACAGTTTTTCACTGCAGTCCACAGCCCAGCCCCAATCTTGACAGTTTTTCCTTGGATACAAACAATTCCTGGTGGTGCCAGGCTGCCAGGTCCCCAGGTTAGGATGGAGCACAAGTGTTGCCAACCTGTTCATGTTGGTGAGTTTTTGGTCACAGGACTGCTCTGCCGTGCGTTTGTTCCCAGAGAGGTCCCGCCCTCCGCTCCCTGTGTAGGTGAAGGAATTCCCATGATCCTGAAACACACACGGATGGTTTTGGCACACTCACAAAAACAACTCAAGAAAAGCAGAAAGGCAAAATCAAGTGGGTTTGGAAGGGTTTTCTCAAAACAAGGGAAGATGCACAAGTGCTGTGAGGAGAGGCTGAGGGAGCTGGGGCTGTTCAGCCTGGAGAAGAGGAGG
>NW_020904112.1:0-2064 GCF_003984885.1 Neopelma chrysocephalum | reverse complement strand
TGGTGAAACATAATTTTTGGCATTTGTATGTTATCTGTCTGTTACACCATCCAGCCAATTCTTCATCCACTGAGTGGTCCATCCGTCAAATTCATATCTCCAGTTTAGAGACAAGAATGTTGTACTGGATGGTGTCAAATGCTTTGCACAAGTCCAGGTAGATGATGCCAGTTTCTCTTCCCTCATCCACCGTCAGTGTAACCCCATTGTAGAAGGCCACCAAATTTGTCAGGCACAATTTGCCCTTAGTGAAGCCATGTTGACTGTCACCAATCACCTTATTTTCCATGTGCCTTAGCATATTTTCCAGGAGGATCTGCTCCATCATCTTGCCAGGCACTGAGGTGAGACTGGCCTGTAGTACAATGGGTCTTCCTTATTTCCCTTTTTAAAAGTGGGGGGTATATTTCCCCTTTTCCAGTTAGTAAGAGCTTTACTGGAGTGCAATGACTTCTCAAATATGATGGAAAGTTGCTTAGCCACTTCCTTGACCAGTTACCTCAGGACCCGTGGATGTATCTCATCAGGTCCCATGGACTTGTGCACCTTCAGGTTTCTTAGACATTCTCAACCCTGATCTCCTACAGCGGGTGGTTCTTCATTCTCCCAATCCGTGCTTTCACCTTCTGCAACTCTGGCAGTGTGACTGGAGCACTGGTAAAGACTCAGGCAAAAAAGTTTTTGAGTACCTCAGCCTTCTCCATGTCCTGGGTAACCAGGTTTCCTGTATCCTTCCTGAGAGGACCCACATTTTCCCTGGTCTTTCTTTTATAGTCGATGTACCTATAGAAGCTTTTTTTATTAATCTTGATATCCTTGGCCAGATTTACTTCTGTCAGTTCTTTAGCTTTCCTAACCTGATCCCTGGCTGCTTGGACAATCTCTCTGTATTCCTCCCAGGCTTCCTTTCCCTGCTTCTGCCCTTGGTAGGCTTCCTTTTTGTGTTTGTCCAGGATCTCCTTGTTCATTTATGCAGGCCTGGCATTTCTGCCCCATTTCCTCTGTGTAGGAATGCATTGCTCCTGAGCTTGGAGGACACAATCCTTGAATATTGCTGTGTTGTCCCTCCAGCAGATGTTGGGGTGGTTGAAGTCTCCCACGAGGAGCAGGGCTTGTCAACATGAGGCTGCTCCTATCTGTCTGTAGAGGGCCTCATCCACTTGATCTTCCTGTTTGGGCAGCCTGTAGCAGACCCCCACTGTAATGTCCCCTGTCCCTGCCCTCCCTTTAATCTTGACCCATAAGCTCTCGGTCAGCTTCTCATCCCCAGGCAGAGCTCCATGTACTCCAGGTGGTCACTGACATAGAGAGCAACACCGCCTCCTCGATTCCCCTGCCTGTCCCTCCCAAAGACCCTGTATCCTTCCATTCCAACACTCCAGTCACAGGAGTCATCCCACCACATCTCTGTGATGCCAATAAGATCATAGCCCTGCAGGTGTGCACATATCTTCTGTTTATTCCCCATGCTGTGTGTGTTTGCATAGAGGCATTTAAGTTGGGCCCCCAATGAAGCTGACTTTCTGTCTGGAGTGACTGGAATTCCTTGGTGCTGTCTGTCAAGTGCTCTCCTGCTGACCTGCGATCCCTCTCCAGGCTCTGGGCATCTCTTGCTGACTCTGGCATTTAAATGGTATGAGTGGGATGGCACATCACCAGCAATCCTGATGATGTTCCCCTCCCCCACTACATCCAGTTTAAAGCCCTATCAATAAGCCCTGCTAGCTCCTGGCCAAAGATCCTCTTCCCCTTTGAGAGGTGAATCCTATCTGATGCCACCAGGCCTGGTGCCGTGTAGGCCATCCCACTGTCAAAGAAACCAAAATTTTGGTGGTGACACCAGCCATGGAGCCAATAGACTGGGTGCATCCGTTTCTTTCAGTGTCTCTGCCTGCAACTGGAAGAATAGAGGAGAAAACTACCTGTGCTCCAGAATCCCTCATAAACCATCCCAAGGCCCTGAAGTCCCTTTTGATCACCCTTGGACTATGTGTTGCGACTTCATTGCCACCCACACG
Source organism: Neopelma chrysocephalum (assembly GCF_003984885.1). Taxonomy (NCBI): domain Eukaryota; kingdom Metazoa; phylum Chordata; class Aves; order Passeriformes; family Pipridae; genus Neopelma; species Neopelma chrysocephalum. Next base: position 46 of record NW_020904112.1, on the reverse strand, counting down.
GAGGACCAGTAATGGGTAGTAGTCTGAGGGTCAAACCAGGCTATGA
>NW_020904111.1:0-684 GCF_003984885.1 Neopelma chrysocephalum | reverse complement strand
ATTAAGGGAGGGACTTGTTCAGCCTGGACCTTCCCTGTTGGACTCCTTGAAACACCAAAATTCTGCCCTTTCAACTCTGGGGGAGGTCTCTGACATTATCAGGGAAAAATTAGGAAGATATTAGGAAGGAATTGTTGGCTGGGAGGGTGGGGAGGCCCTGGCACAGGTTGCCCAGAGAAGCTGTGGCTGCCCCTGGATCCCTGGAAGTGTCCAAGGCCAGGTTGGACGGGGCTTGGAGCAACCTGGGCTGGTGGAAGGTGTCCCTGCTGGTTCTGCTTCTCTGCTTTTGGCTTCCTTTCCTGAGGGAAGCAAGGAAAAACTTGGCCTTTACTTCCTGGTCCTGTGGCAAACTCATTCCCCTTTCCCTTTTCCCCTTTCCCTTTCCCCTTTTCCTTTTTCCCCTTTCCCTTTCCCTTTCCCTTTCCCTTTCCCTTTCCCTTTCCCTTTCCCTTTCCCTTTCCCTTTCCCTTTCCCCTTTTCCCCTTTCCCTTCCCTTTCCCTTTCCCTCTCCTTTTCTCTCTCCCTCTCCTTTTTTTTCGCTTTCCCTCTCCCTTGCCTTTTCCTTTTTTCTTTTCCTCTCCCTCTCCCTTTCTCCTTTCTCCTTTCTCTTTCCTTTCCCCTTTCCCTTTCCTTTCCTTTCCTTTCCTTTCCTTTCCTTTCCTTTCCTTTCCTTTCCTTTCCTTC
>NW_020904110.1:0-452 GCF_003984885.1 Neopelma chrysocephalum | reverse complement strand
TGAACATCACCCTGTTTCAGCTTCTTCTGCTACTTCCCTCCATTCCAGAAAGGCCTGAATTTCGAGTTCAGAAGCCCAGGCCTGTGTTTTTAAGGGGCCTGCATGGAGGAGAGGTTGAGCAGCTGCAGCCCGAGGCTCATGTGCCATGGCAGTGTCTAAGGATGGCCCCAGCACCACTGCCTTGGGACGCCTGAGCGTGGAAGGTGAGTCTGCCCCCAGGCACGGCCATGGAAGTCAGTCAGGAGGACAGGCTGCCCCTGAAGCTGCCAAGTGTTGCTGTGAGGCTGGGCACTCAATAGAAAGGCCTCGTGATCCCTTTTCCTGAAGCCTTTGGCCAAAGCCCGTGCAATTGTGCCCACAGCATGCCCGCTTTTGGCACGCTGGCCGGTGTGGGTGGCACAGTCCATTGTGGAAAGAACGACGCGACAAACTCAAGGGGTTCCAGCAGAGTG
>NW_020904109.1:0-1252 GCF_003984885.1 Neopelma chrysocephalum | reverse complement strand
CTATGATGGCACAGGGGGGTCCCAACCACCCCGGGGGTGCCCCCCCCACCCCTGACTGTGCCCCCCGTGCTCGTCCAGGTGCCACCTTTGACAAGGTGTCACTTCTCTGAGCCCCCCACCCCTCTAAATACCCCCACCCCTTGTGCCCCTGCCCCTGTCCCCCTTTCACCCCCTGCCCAGGACCCCTCTGTGATGGCATGGGGGGGTCCCTACCAGCCCGGGGGTGCCCTCCATGCCCCTGACCGTGCCCCCCGTGCCCCCCCAGGTGCCACCTTCGACAAACGCTCTCCCACGTGGGCGGCCCTGGCGCGCATCGCCGGGCTCTGCAACCGCGCCGTCTTCAAACCGGGCCAGGAGAACATCTCCATCTCCAAGGTTTGGGGGGGTCAGAGCTGGGTCAGGAGAACATCTCCATCTCCAAGGTTTGGGGGGGTCAGAGCTGGGCCAGGGGAACATCTCCATCTCCAAGGTTTGGGGGGGTCCCCCAGGACCCGGGGGGGGTCAGAGCTGGGCCAGGAGAACATCTCCATCTCCAAGGTCCGGGGGGTTCCCGGGGCCCGGGTGGGGGGTCAGAGGGTCCCCCATGGAACCCTAATCCCATGGAACACCCAACAACACAGAACTCTGTGGGACCCTGACCCTGTGGGACCCCAACCCTGTGGGACCCCGATCCAATGGAACCCTGACACTGTGGTCCCCCAACCCCATGGAATCCCCAGCAGCCTGGCATCCTGATGCCCTGGCATCCTGATCCCCCAGCACCCCAATCCCCTGGCATCCTGACCCCCAGATGCCCTGAGCCCGTGGAACCCCCAGCACCCCGGGGCCTTGGCACCTGGACCCCATGGAACTCCAACCCCATGGAACTCCAACCCCATGGAACCCCGACCCCATGGAACCCCCAGCACCCCAGAGCCTCGGCATCTTGACCCTGTGGGACCCCAACCCCGTGGGACCCCCACCCTGTGGGACCCCAACCCTGTGGAACCCCCAGCACCCCAGAGCCTTGGCACCCTGACCCTGTGGGACCCCCACCCTGTGGGACTCCGACCCCATGGAGGGTCGAGGTGCCCCGTGACCCCCCCGGTGTGTCCCCCCCCCAGAGGGACACGGCTGGGGACGCGTCGGAGTCGGCTCTGCTCAAGTGCATCCAACTGTCCTGCGGCTCCGTCAAGAGGATGCGGGACCGGAACCCCAAAGTCACTGAGATCCCCTTCAACTCCACCAACAAGTACCAGGTGGGTACTGGGGG
>NW_020904108.1:0-367 GCF_003984885.1 Neopelma chrysocephalum | reverse complement strand
AAATATAGTTTTGATTTTGCTCTGGAATTATAGCAGGAATTAAACATGGAAAGTGTTTAATTTTATTGCCAAAACCACACATAAATACTTTTCCTTTCATACTCAGCATGGAGAACAGAGACCAAAAATAATTTGACTTTCTTTCTTATGAAAAATGCTGGATATCACTGTCTGCTTATATCATACCTCAGATTCAATTATTCTGCCTCAATATTGGTCTTTAATTTATATATAAGGCATTTTCGCAGAATCCCAGAATGGTTGAGTTTGAAAGGGACATCTGGACGTCCTCTGGTCCAGCCTCACTGCCCAAGCAGGGCCGCTGAGACCTGGTTACCCAGGACCAAGTCCAGACAGCTTTTGTGAA
>NW_020904107.1:0-1212 GCF_003984885.1 Neopelma chrysocephalum | reverse complement strand
TTGTGTGGTTAATTAATTAATTAATGGTGTTAATTGCGGGAAATGGGGGGAAATGGCGGGAAACGGCGGGAAACGTGAGGGGAAAAATTGGCGGGAAATGTGAGGGGAAAATGGAGGGAAATTTGAAGAAAAATTGAGGGAAATGTGAGAGGACTAAATGACAGGAAACATGAGGGGAAACGGGTGGGAAATGTGAGGGGGAAAGGGTGGGAAATTTGAAGAAAAATGGAGGAAAATGTGAGGGGACAAAATGGCAGGAAACGTGAGGGGAAAAGTGGCGGGAAAGGTGAGGGGAAAAGGGCGGGAAATTTGAGGAAAAATGGAGGGAAACATGAGGAGAAAAGGGCGGGAAACGTGAGGGGAAAATGGTGGGAAATTTGGGAGGGAAAAGGGGGGGAATGTGAGAGGAAAATGAAGAGAAACGTGAGGGGAAAAAGGTGGGAAATGTGAGGGGAAAAGGGCGAGAAATTTGAAGAAAAATGGAGGGAAACGTGAAGGGACAAAGTGGCGGGAAACATGAGGGGAAAATGGCGCGAAATGTGAGGGGAAAAAGGAGGGAAATGTGAGGGGAAAAGGGCATTTAATTTGAAGAAAAATGGAGGGAAACGGGACAAAATGGCGGGAAATATGAGAGGAAAATGGCGGGAAAAGTGAGGAAAAATGGAGGGAAATGTGAAGGGAAAAGGGCGGGAAATTTGAAGAAAAATGGAGGGAAACGTGAGGAGAAAATGGCGGGAAACGTGAGGGGGAAAAGAGCGGGAAATTTGAAGAAAAATGGTGGGAAATGTGAGGGGAAAATGGAGGAAAACGTGAGGGGGAAAAGGGCGGGAAATTTGAGGAAAAATGGAGGAAAATGTGAGGGGAAAATGGTGGGAAATGTGAGGGGAAAAGGGCGGGAAATTTGAAGAAAAATGGCGGAAAACGTGAGGGGAAAATGGCGGGAAACGCGAGGGTCCCTCAAATCCCCCCTTTAGACCCACAACAGCCCCCCCAGACCCCCAAAATCCCCCCAAATCCCAACCCTGGGGTCCCGTGATACCCCTCGGACCCCCCCAAAACCCCCCTTTACCCCCCCAACAGCCCCTCCAGGACCCCCCCTCCCCAATCCCGAACCTCCGGCGTCTCCATCTCTTTTATTCCCACAATTCCATAATTTCTATGCAAAATACTCTCATCTCCCCCCTCCCCCAACGCCCGTGGGGGGGGGAGGGG
>NW_020904106.1:0-457 GCF_003984885.1 Neopelma chrysocephalum | reverse complement strand
CTCCAGCATCTCAATGTTTTTCTTGTCATGAGGGGCCCAAAACTGAATCCAGGATTCGAGGTGAGGCCACAGCAGTGCCCAGCACAGGGGTCAGGCACTGCCCTGCTCCTGCTGCCACACTATTGCTGACACAGGCCAGGTGCCATTGGCCTTCTTGGCCACCTGGGCACACGCTGGCTCATGTTCAACCACTGACAACCAGTGGACCCATCAGGTCCTTTTTCAACAGGCAGCTTTCCAACCACTCTGCCCCAGCCTGGAGTGCTGCAGGGGGCTGTTGTGACCCAACTGCAGGACCCTGCACTTGGCCTTGTCAGACCTCACACTAGATTGTCCTCAGTCAATTGATCCAGCCTGTCCACATCCCTTTTGCTCAGCCTTCCTACCCTCCCACACATCAACAGTCCCACACTACTTGGTATCGTCTGACTAAGGGTGAACTCGATCCCCTTGTCCA
>NW_020904105.1:0-330 GCF_003984885.1 Neopelma chrysocephalum | reverse complement strand
GGGTCTTGGCTCCATGCCTGGGGCTCCTGGCATTTCCTGCCACCCAGCACACAACCTGCAGCTCACAATGTAGCTGCACGCTGAGCTGTCTGCACTGAATGTATTCCTCAACTATTTCATGTACAGATAACCTGCTGTGGAGGGTTGACCTTGGGCAGCTGTCAGACACCCACCCAATTGCTCCTACTCTCCCACTTTGCCTAAAGGTGTGGTGGAAAATAAGATGGAAAAAGTCATGGGTCGATGTAAATACAGGGATATTGCTCACCAGTTACTGTCACCGACAAAACAGACTCAACTAGGGAAAAATAAATTGAATTTATTGCCATT
>NW_020904104.1:0-343 GCF_003984885.1 Neopelma chrysocephalum | reverse complement strand
ACTGGTCATGGGTGAGGGGCAGCACCTGGGACCAGTATAAACCAGTATGGAGTCATGGCTGCACCATAATGACCTGCAAGTGCCCCGTAGAGACCTCCAAGTTTCCTCCATCTGCCCCAGTACACACCAGTATAAACCCGTGTGCACACCCCATTACCAGCACAGGTTTAACAGCACAGCAGGTGCAAAGGGAAGGCACACAATACATTTAGGGCTTTCTGAGTGGTCTGGGAGGGGGGGGGCAGAGGATCTATGGGGGGGTTGGGAGAACCTGAGAAGTTTTGGGGAGTTTTGCATAGGTTTAAGGAGGATTTTGGGTTGTTTTGGGGGGGTTAAGTAGGAT
>NW_020904103.1:0-446 GCF_003984885.1 Neopelma chrysocephalum | reverse complement strand
GTCCAGAGACACAAATCCAACATTCCCACAGGTCCTGCTCTATCCCAGGGGCTTCCCAACCCCCATTCCAAGCGTGGTGGCTCCCCCAGCTCCTGAATTCCCACTGGGAAGAGCTGGATAAAGCCTGCCCTGATGCTGGCGCTCCTGGGCTGGGTGTCCTGGCACATCCGGGGCATTTGGGGGGGGCTGTGCCCCCAGCAGGGTCCTGGCATGTAGGTGGCATTTGGGGACACTTTCTGAGGGAGTCCAGGGAGGGTTTGAGGGTCTGAGGGCTTTGGGGAGGGGTTTTGGGGTCCCCTCCTTCATGGGGGGGCTGGAATCCCCAAGAGGGGGGTGGGCTGTGCCTCCAGTGGGGTCCTGGCACGTGGGTGGCCTTGTGGGGGGTTCAGAGGGGTTTTGGGGTCCCAAGGGGGGTGGGCTGTGCCACCAGCAGGGTCCTGGCACGT
>NW_020904102.1:0-501 GCF_003984885.1 Neopelma chrysocephalum | reverse complement strand
GGGTGGACGCCGTGTGCACCTACAGGAAGGAGCCCTCGGCTCCTCCTCTGGACAGGGTGGGCCTGTACCACCAAGTGAGCAACAGGACCAGAGGCATCACCCAGCTGGGCCCCTACAGCCTGCACAAGCACAGCCTCTACGTCAACGGTGACCCGTGCTCCTCTCTCTGGCCCCTCTGCTCTCCCCCACCTGCCACCCCCAGTGCTGCCCCTTGCCCAGCTCCAGCTCCTGACCCTCTGTCTCTCTCTTTTCCAGGCTACAACGAGCAGCCAGACCTGCCCAGTGAGTACCTTGCTGGAGCTCAGAGGGCAGCAAGTGCCTGACGAGTCTCCTCTCTCAGTCAGAGGGTGTTGGGGGATGAGGCTTGAGGTCCTGGGGAGAGTCAGGGAGCCTGAAAACCTTTGCCGGACTGCAGGGCTGACAGGAGACCTCTGTGCTTGTCCAGCCAAAGCATTGACACCCTGACTCTTGGCCTATTTTGACTTGCAATCTGTGCTTCTT
>NW_020904101.1:0-304 GCF_003984885.1 Neopelma chrysocephalum | reverse complement strand
CTCCCACCCACCCACCAACAACAGCTGCTGCCCTCGAGCCTTTCACCGTCAACTTCACCATCACCAACCTCCCCTACAATTCTGACCTGGCGAATCCAGACTCGGCCAAGTTCAAATCTACACAACGAATCATGAACACCTTGGTGAGTGGACCATCACTGGGACATTGCCTTGCCCCCTCTGCCCTCATAACTTTGCGGGAGGTAGGGACTTCAGCATGGCTTAACTGTGAAACCCTCCCCTTGGCAGCTCGACCACCTGCTGAAGGAAACCAGCATTGGCCCCGATTTCCAGGGATGTCAGA
>NW_020904100.1:0-334 GCF_003984885.1 Neopelma chrysocephalum | reverse complement strand
GCATTGCCAAATTCCTTGGACAAACAGGTTGGGGCCCTGAGCAATCCAGGGCTGTGCCTTGGGAGGACACCAGCTCCCCAAAATGCAGAGGAGCTAAACCCAGAGATCCCAAAAGAGATGGAAACCAGCTCAAAACACCCCTCTGGTGACTCCCAGGGACACCAGCAATCCCATGAAGTTGCTTCCCAGCTGGTTTTATATCAATGCTGTGCTCTCCTCACTCCTTCCAGTACCTTTCCTACCAAATGTTAAAGGGATCTACCCCCACCCAGGCAGAGAAAACACTGAGGCACAGAGCAGGGAAGTCCCACAGTGTGAATCCAGGGCTGGGGTG
>NW_020904099.1:0-319 GCF_003984885.1 Neopelma chrysocephalum | reverse complement strand
CCGGGGACACCAGCCCGGCCTGGGGACACGGGGGGGTCAGGGCAGGGACACCACGGTGCTCCCAGGGCACCATCACCCTGGGAACACCCAGCTTGGGAATTGGGGAATCCTGGAGCACCAACAAACCAGGCAGCAGCTGAGCCAATGGTCACTAACAGCTCAAGCAGACACTGCTCCAGCAACCAGCACCAAAACAGCCACCCAAACAACCAACCACGCACCCAACCAGCCACCAAACAACCACCCAGCCACCAAATCAACCACCCAACCAACAACCTGAGCACCAAACCAACCACCCACCCAACCAACCACACACCCA
>NW_020904098.1:0-417 GCF_003984885.1 Neopelma chrysocephalum | reverse complement strand
ACCTTCCTGCAGGGGATGCAACTGCTCCATCTTCTCAGGGGGCTGGGCTGGGGCAGCTCCAGGGCCTTCCTTCGTCATCCGAAAGGGCCTGAGCAGGCTCAGGCGTCTTCCTGCCATCCCACAGTCTGGCCTTGAAGGCACCTGCGAGAGAGAGACGCCTCGGAAGATCTCCGGGTCACCAAGTCCGGCAGGCTGCCCTCGAGGCCACCTACCGCAAGGACTGGAGACTCTGGAAAATTTCTGGGTCACCAATCCTGCGGTCTGGCCTCAAGGACACCTGAAAGAGAGAAAAACCTCACAAATGGTATGGGTCAGCAAGGCCTGCAGTCTGGCCTCGAGGGCCCCTGAAAGATAGAACAGCCTAGCAAATGCTAGGGCTCAGCAGGTCCTGCAGTGCGGCCTCAAGGGCAGCTGCCG
>NW_020904097.1:0-408 GCF_003984885.1 Neopelma chrysocephalum | reverse complement strand
TCTCAACATTGACTCCAATATTTCAAGTATTTCCTTAGCTTTGGAATGAAGAGATCAGACAAAGCGTAGGCTGGAGTTGCTGAGCTCCAACAACTGCCTTCCATGGAGAAATGAGAGGTTATGCATGCACTGAATTGTGCAGCTCTTTAACATTTTTTGTATTAAGGAGGGCAAGGACGGAAGGATGGATTTAGGAGAGAAATTCAAATCAAATCACCTGGAAAATTCACACCATAATGTTGACTAAGAATCAGGAGGGGTGAGGTGTGGTGCAGAGCTTATTGAGTACCAAAATGCCACCCATGATCTTGCAAAAAACCTCTGGACAAACATAGGTGCTGGCTGCACTCCTGGGCAAACCTAATCTGAAACCCTGTGTGGGAAATCTCACAACTCTTCCTTCCAGGA
>NW_020904096.1:0-366 GCF_003984885.1 Neopelma chrysocephalum | reverse complement strand
CCACTGCCAGGAGGAGGAGGAGGAGGAGGTGGAGAGCAAGGGCCATGTCCCCTGGCCCTCAAACCATCCGGCAGCTACTGCTGCTGCTGCCGTCCTGACACTGCTGCTGTACAATCTCTGTCTGGTAAACTTTGTCCAAATGCCGCCAACTCTGCTGCCACTGTCACAATAGTTGTGCTGAAGGACCGAGTGGTGGGTCATTGTGATGCTGTGGGACCACGGAGCTCTGTGACCTCACAGCCCCGCTGTGACCTCACTGTCTGGGTGGGATCGTGTGGGGATGGATCTCAGGAGCTGCCCTCCCAGCCAGGGGAGCACATCCCGCCACACAGCTCTGTCCAATCTGCTTGTTTTCCTGAGAACTGA
>NW_020904095.1:0-496 GCF_003984885.1 Neopelma chrysocephalum | reverse complement strand
CAGGTGGGATTTTGGGAACAACAGGAGGACACCGGACGCGTCTCCGGTTGCGCCACGGATCCGGGGTCGGCTCTGGGGCTGGGCTGGACGATCCCAGAGGCCTTTCCCGAGGCGGGATGATCCCAGAATCCCCAGAAATCCCGGGGGATCCTTGCCTATGCGGAGCATGAAGTTGTTGAAGGACTGGTAGTTGATGTTCATCAGCGTCACCTTCATGGCCAGAGCGAAGTCGGCCAAGTCGGCCAAGTGCTGCCACCTCTCCCGATCCGACTGCGGCTCCTTCTGCCCGGAAAAAACACGGATCAGACCCCGCATGGAGCACACGGAGGAGAGGGAAGGGAAGGGAAGGGGGAGGAAGGGAAGGGAGGGGAAGGAAGGGAGGGAAAGGGGGGAAAAGGGGAAAAGGGGAAGGGAGAGAAGGGGAGCTAAAGGAAGGAAGGAAAGGTTTGGGAAGGGAAGGTTTGGGAAGGGAAGGGAAGGGAAGGTTTGGGAAGGG
>NW_020904094.1:0-830 GCF_003984885.1 Neopelma chrysocephalum | reverse complement strand
AGTGTTCTATGGAAATGAAACTAGGCTGAAATAGAAGAATGAAAAATGTATTGAAGATTTATAGAAAAGGCAAAGAAGCAAAACAGCACGCTGGGCGGCCGGGGGAGACCCCTGCTCCACACATGGCACGCAAGCACAGGAAGCAAAACCAGGAACTTTTATTCCCTCATCAGTTCCCCTCCCATAATCTCTTGTTATCCTTCTATTGGATCCGAGCTTGCAGCTTTGGTTCTGGTTGGCTTCCCTGCAGGCTCGTTTCAGTTGCCAGGTGCTTTCCATTCCAGAGTTTGAATTAGTTCTTGGTCCTTGAGGCCTGGTACGTAGATATCTCCAGAGGTCCATCTTGGATACTCTGGATCGTTCTCCTACGGGATCCTTTGATCTTTGTCCTTCCTTTCGTTACTTTAGGCCTGAGCTTTAGACAATATGCTTTTAGAAAAACAAGATACAAAGTACTTCTGCAGCAAGGCACAAGAATTGGTCTTGTTAGCTTGAGAACTGCCAGCTGCGGAATTAGCAGTCTCTAGTGCTGACAGATTTATTAACCATTCTACAACCGAGAGTCTCCTAACCTTAACAGGACATTGATTGTAATACATATATATATCTATGTATATAAGAACAGAATAGAACATGCAATACAATTGAATGAATAAACTACTCCTACTAATTGGATGAGTAAATTAAACTACTACTGCTAATTTATTCCAGGAGGGTTTGCTTAGTTTTTCAGCTGTGCCTACAGTTCATGTCCAGCTGTCTTACATACTTTGAAGAACAGACCCCTTCCCACCTGGGGCAGGTGGGCCGGGCTGGGGGAGGCCCCAGGG
>NW_020904093.1:0-472 GCF_003984885.1 Neopelma chrysocephalum | reverse complement strand
GGCATCTCCCATCCCTGTGGCAGAAGGCCTGGAGGCCTGGGCAGGAGCGTGGGCACACCCCCAAGGGCGCCAGGCTGGCCTGGCTGGGGACAAGGAGGGCAAGGGGGCCCTGCCGGGGCACGTCCCCTGGGTGCTGCCGGCCAGGGGCAGGGGCACAGGCAGGGCTGGGGGCCAGCCCGGGCCCCTGCGGCTGCCCAGCCCACGGGACTGTGGCCCAGAGCCCGCTGAACCAGAGCTCTGGGCCCGCAGAGCTCCTGCCAGCAAGGGCAGGGCGTGGGGCTCCTCGGGCAGGGCTGCGCAGTCGCTGCTGCCCAAGGCACAGACAACAGCAGCAGGCTGTGCACAGGAGCAGCAGCACCCACAACACCTGAGCCTCCTCAGCCAGGCACCCACACCGGCCAGCATGCCAACAGCGGGCATGCTGCGGGCACAATTGCACGGGCTTTGGCCAAAGGCTTCAGGAAAAGGGGCC
>NW_020904092.1:0-728 GCF_003984885.1 Neopelma chrysocephalum | reverse complement strand
TTCTTTCGGGTCGAGGTGGCCCTGCAAGACATCAATGACCATTCGCCAGTTTTCCCTGCTGAACGAGTCACTTTTAAGATTCCCGAAAGGGGCGACCCAGGCTCTCGTTTCACTTTGGAGGTTGCTCGGGACCTTGATATTGGCAGCAACAGCGTCCAGACATACAGCATCTCTCCAGAGAACGAATATTTTAGCGTCTCCTATGGGAGTCGGATTAGGGGCAAGAAATATGTTGAACTTGTTTTGGAAAAACCGCTGGACAGAGAGGAACAGGCAGAGATGCATTTTAGTCTCATTGCTGTAGATGGGGGCTCTCCACCCAGGAGTGGGACCACCCAAATTCACATAGTAATTCTGGATGTCAATGACAACTTCCCAGTCTTCCCACATGAGGTGTACGATGTGCAGGTATTGGAAAACGCACCTGAGGGCTCTGTGGTCCTAACTGTGTTGGCAACAGATCGGGATGCGGGAACGAATGGGAATGTCTCCTATGAGTTCAGCGAAGCAATGGGGCAGAGCGACTCAGCATTTGAGATTGATCCCACAACAGGTGAAATTAAACTCACAAAGACTCTGGACTTTGAGGCAGCAGAGACTCATGAACTCAGTGTGAGGGCCACTGATGGAGGTGGACTTTCAGCAATCTGCAAGGTGTTGGTGGAGGTGTTGGATGTGAACGACAATGCACCGGAGCTGGTGGTCAGTTCCTTCAGCAGTCCCCTCCC
>NW_020904091.1:0-670 GCF_003984885.1 Neopelma chrysocephalum | reverse complement strand
ATTGCCATGTTTTTAGAGAAACCCTTCTAAGCCCAAAAGGTAAAAAACTAATTCCAAGGAACTCCCAAGGTATCTACAGAAAACGTTAAACAGTTGGGTCAATGGCAGAACCTCTCAGGGTGACCTTGCAGCTGAGGATGGGGGATTTAGCCTCAGGCTCTGAGACTCATGATGGGCAGCCAGAAAGGGGATTTGGGGACTGAGCAAGACTTGTCATGGGATGTCTAGGAAAGAACCAAAGCAACGGTAGGATCCCAGTGGTTTCTGGAGCAACAAGCATGAGAAAACAGAGAGAAAAGAGGCTGAAAAAGCTGGTGATGTTAAACAGGAGGCTGGTCAAGACACGTCCCTGGCTGTGCCCTGCAAGTGATCCCCACAGCCTGTCCCGTTTTCTTAAGAACTCCATTGCCAAGAAGTTTCTGTAGGGAGGGACCTCTCTGCTCCTGGCACAGATTGTGTTCCAAGTTCCAGCCACTGCAGCGGGAGCCAGAAATAGTCAGGTCTTGTGATCTTTTGGGGGGCCGGACTCTGCCCAGACTGGGGTGTGTGTGTGTTTGTTGGAAGCAAATGCAAAGCTAAACACCCAATGTAACCTGACTTTGTCCCTAAGTGGGGGATGAGAGTTGGACACAACATGTGCAGGGACAGATGGAGGGGTTTGTCCCCCTGG
>NW_020904090.1:0-458 GCF_003984885.1 Neopelma chrysocephalum | reverse complement strand
ACCTTGGAGGGGCCGTCGATGGTGACGGCCAGTGCCCCTGCCCCTGCGTTGGCCGTCTGCACCAGGAACTCCGAGGGCACCCCTGGGACACAGGGGACACGAGGATGGCACCATGGGGGGGACACTGTGACCCCATTGTGGCCACCACCCACGGCCACGTCCCCATCATGGCAATTCCTGTGGCCACATTTCCACTGCCACCGACATGGCCACATCTCCATCGTGGCCACCATCACGGCCACGGTGTTGACCATGGCCCGACCCCATCCCCACTCCATGGCCACGTCCCCATCCCCAACCCCCTCCCACGGCCGTGTCCCTGTCCCCACGGGGGTGTCACCTGTGCGGCCGCCCTCGAGGCCGGGCCCGAAGGCAGTGACGAGCCCGGGGTCCCCGGCCTGGCTCTGCTCTCCCACGCGGATGTTGAAGGGGCTGCCGGGCACGTGGCGCCCGTTGAA
>NW_020904089.1:0-549 GCF_003984885.1 Neopelma chrysocephalum | reverse complement strand
GGGGGGGCTCCCGGGGCCGCTCCCGGGGGTCCCGCGGGGCCCGTGTCGTTCGCGTTCAGCCGCAGGGCGGAGCGGAGGCGGCCGCTGCCCGCGGGGCCGTGCGCGGAGCCCGGCGCGGGGCCCGAGGCCGAGCCCGACACGGAGCTGCTCACGGCGGTGGAGGACCGGGAGCTGCTCGGGTGGGCGGGGACGCGGCGTGAGGGGCGTGGTTTGGGGGCGTGGCTTAAGGAGGGGGCGTGGCCGTGGACGTTTAACCGTTAACGGTTCTTGGGGGCGTGGCCCCGGCCGGGCCCCTCCTTAAAGGGATCATTTAGGGGCGTGGCTTGCGGTGGAGGCGTGGCTTGAGGCGGGGGCGTGGCTGGGAGCGGCTTTATACTTTAAAACTCCCGCCGGGGCGTGGCCCGTTTTGGGGCGTGGCTTAACGGGGCTCACCTTTAAAGGACCCTTTGGGGGCGTGTCCTGCGAGGGGCGTGGCTTGGGGGCGTGGCCTACATAGAGTTTTGCCTTTAAAGGCTCGCTTAGGGGCGTGTCCTGATGCTTGGGCGTGGC
>NW_020904088.1:0-425 GCF_003984885.1 Neopelma chrysocephalum | reverse complement strand
AACCATCAGGTATTCCCATTGATACAGTCAGTTACCATGGCAGCCACCATACATTCCCATTGGTATGCTGAGTTATCATGGCAACCATCATACATTCTCATCACTGCAGTCGGTTACCATGGCAACCATCATACATTCCCACTGTCATGTTCAGTTACCATGGAAACCATCACACATTCCAATTTCTACAGTCAGTTACTGTGGCAACTATCATACATTCTCATTGCTCTGGTCGGTTACCATGGAAAACAGCAAACAGTCCCGTTGCTATGCTCAGTTACCATGGCAGCCATCATACTTTTCACTAGTACAGACGGTTACCATGGCAACCATCATACATTTCCATTGCTATGGCCAGTTCCCATGGCAACTATCATTCTTCCCACTGCCACAGTCAGTTACCATGGCAATAAGCATACATTCTC
>NW_020904087.1:0-891 GCF_003984885.1 Neopelma chrysocephalum | reverse complement strand
TTTTTCCCACCCCTTCCCTCCCCTCTTCCCAAATTTCCCCCTCTCCGCGATCCCGCGGGTGGATCCCACGGGAAGACGAGGCTCAGGAGGAGGGATCCGAGATTCCCGCCGGGAATTCTGGCGCCGCCCTTACCCGCCGGGAACGCCAGGAGGAGGAGGAGGAGGAGGAGGGAAAAGCGCTCCATGCTCGGCATTCCCGAGGGATTTTTTCCCCCTTTGGAGCGGCCCCGGGAAATTCCCGGCGGGGAGGGAGAGGAGGGAGGGATCAGCAGGGAAAAGCTCCGCCGGGAATCTCCGCTGGCTGGAGCTGGAATGCGGCTGGATCGGGATGCGGGAGCCTCGGAAAGCTCCGCCGGGGTCACGCGGCGCCGATTCCAATCCTGGGAAAAGAGGAGAGAGCGGGAATGTCGCTTATTCCCGGTGCCCGGAGCTGATCCAAGGGAAAATGTCCCCCAAATCCGCTTCCCAGCCTCTGGAAAACAGGGAATGGGAAGGATCCGGGCTGATTTTTCCAGGGATCATCCTTTCCTTATCCACCCTCACCCTTCCTTCCATCCCTCCTTTTATCCATCCTTCCCATGGATCCAGCCTTGGATCCCCTTTCCCGGCATCCCAAACCTCTGGAAAAAGGAGGAATCCTGGAAAAAGGAGCAGAATTCCCTTCCCAGGAGCAGAATTCCCATTCCAAGAGGCAGAATTCTCTTCCCAGGAGCAGAATTCCCTTTCCAGGAGCAGAATTCCCTTTCCAGGAGCAGAATTCCCATTCCAGGGCCCACCATTCCTGAAACCATTCCCTTCCCAGGAACAGAATTCCCTTTCCAAGTGGTAGAATTCCCTCTCCAGGAGCAGAATTCCCATTCCAGGGCCCACCATTCCCAGCACCATTCCCTT
>NW_020904086.1:0-567 GCF_003984885.1 Neopelma chrysocephalum | reverse complement strand
GGATGGATGGGTAGATGGATGAATGGATGGATGGATGGATGGATGGATGGATAGGTGGATAGGTGGATGGGTGGATAGTGGATGGATGTGCTGATGGCTGTTTTGGTGGGTGGGTTGATGGTCCCCTATGTCCCCCCCAGCCCCGGTGACACTCACGTTGCCGTAGTCAATGTAGAAGATGTGAACTTTGCCGCCCGACTCCACCTTCTCCACCCGGGCCCGGTACCTGCAGCGTGGGATTTTTGGGTGTCACCCCAAACCCCGTCGCTCCCCGGGCCAGCCCCACCCCCGGGGGGTGCAGGACCCCCTGCTCACCATTCCCCATCGACGAACTTGGCGATGCAGAAATCCCCTCGGCGCGGGGAGTACGACCCCTCCACGGGCGGGTGGGCTCCCACCTCGGCCCGCATGTTCTCCATCAGCTTCTCCAGCTGGGCACCTGGGGGGCGGCCCAATTCAGCATCTGCCCCCAACACATGTCCCAAACCTGGACCCCAACCTCAATGTGACCCCGGAACCTGAAGCCGATCCCAAACCTGGAGCCCAACCCCAGTGTGACCCCAGAAC
>NW_020904085.1:0-305 GCF_003984885.1 Neopelma chrysocephalum | reverse complement strand
GATCCACTCTGGCGGGCTGTATGACGGTGTTCCTACAGAATACAGACAGAGTTCGTCAGGTGGATGCTGCCTGCTCCCAGAGCCTCACCCCAGCATCCCTGGCAATGTGGGGCCTGCCCCAGTGGCACACACTGTGACCCACTGCCTTCTCGCCGGCCCCTGACTCTTGGTTACAAACTTTGGGGTTGTACAAGAAGCCACTGGTGTCCAAGAGGGCAACGGAAGCCCTGGCAAGGCCCAACCATTCCATGCAAGGGAAAAACCCAGCCAGTGGAGGGGAAAAGCCATGCCTTCTCCCCGCCCCA
>NW_020904084.1:0-674 GCF_003984885.1 Neopelma chrysocephalum | reverse complement strand
TTGATCTTTTTGCCCCCCTTTTAAATTGCCTTTCCTCTGACCTATGAATTATTTCTTCATTGTCCTGGGCCTTGCTGGGCACTTGATGGCAAGACAAGTTTATCCAACTCAGTCATCTTGACCACATTTTTGGTACAAGTCACCATTAACTAGACGAGGTTTCTCACAGACTCGCTGCAACTTGGCATCATCCACAAAGGAGTGGAAAGTGCATTTCATCCCATCATCCAGAGACATAATAAAGATGTTCCATAGGAATGGTCAAGGGCTGGTCCCTGATGGATGTCACCTGGGAGTTGCTGCCAAAAGGAATTTGTGCCATGACTTTTGAGCCTCATCAGTCATTCAACTTCCCACCCACCTCATGTTTCACTTGTCCAGTCCAGCTCTCACCAGTCTGGCTCTAAGGAGACCACAGGAGATCACGTCAAGGTCCTTGCTGAAGTCTAGGCACACAACATCTCCTTCTTTTCCCTCCCACAGGGGTTCTGCAATCCCTGCCTTGTCCTTCCCATGCCTGGCAATGGCTGCAGCAGGACTTGCCATGTCCCATTCCCTGCTGAGCCTGAGCAGTCTGGAACTCTGCCAACCCTCCTTGCTGCCCTGTTTGCAGACTGCTTCCATGTCTGCCTTTGCCAAGGACCCAAGAAACTCTGGGATGGCTCTGGCCTTTC
>NW_020904083.1:0-507 GCF_003984885.1 Neopelma chrysocephalum | reverse complement strand
CCTTCCAGGTGTGTCAGGCCCTACCTAGGTACACGTTCACATCAGCAGGAACCAGAGTAATGCAGAAGTTATGAAAGAGTTATGTTTACATTTCAGGTTTACCCTTAGGAACAACCAATGTGGCAAAAAGCAGTCAATAAAAAATTCATGAGTGCGTGTATGATGAGTGAAAGACGGCCGTCGAGCGAAAGATGTGTGAATGAATGTGTGCTGTATGACTGGACAAATATTAAAACACAAAACACCTCACAATAAACACTACCTCGGTCACAGGGTCACTTTAAGATAAGATAGTTTTGCTAAGCTTAGCCCGTTCCTTAATAAAGTTGAACGCCCCAGTTATTTAAAACCCTCAAGTTAATAAAGGTTATAAGTTTGCACGGTTAGGCCAAGGCCTTTAAGTTAATAAAGTTATTTCTCCAAGTTGCACTACCCCTTAGGAATACAAGAAGGTTTTAAGAAGGTTTACATTAGAAGCATAAGAGGCCAAAGCAAGCAGTGTGCTGG
>NW_020904082.1:0-749 GCF_003984885.1 Neopelma chrysocephalum | reverse complement strand
GGGCACTCCTCTGCCACAGGGCAGCCAAAGCCAACGGGCACTGATGTCTGGGCTCTTGCAGGGGGTGTTGGGAGCGACAGCTGGAGCAATTGGTGGCCGTGCTCAGCAGCTCTCAGAAGGCAGAAGTTGTTGCTCATTCCAGGAGTGATTTTTTTCGGGCAACTGATGAGGTGCAGCACAAAAACATCTTTGCTGTGAAGGCACAGAAGAATCTGGCATTTCATAATCCTAAATTCAAGAAATGAAGAATGCACGTTACTTTGCATTGCTCAACACAAGTAGTTTAAAAGCAAGTTGCAAACTTCCCAGGTTAATTGGCATGACCTGAGAATGTAAAGGATTCGGAAGTTTGCTTCCAATCCCAAACCAGCAACTCCTTTAACTTAACGGGGTCCACTGAGAGTGAATTGCAAAAAATAAACACGAAACAGAGGGAAAAAAATAAGAATTGGGCATTGTTTGGTTTTCAAACACTTTTCTGTTAAGGCCTAATAATAGAATAATTCTATTAGGTAGAAAAGCTTTCAAAGAATGGAAGTTCACACAGGGTTGCAAAAGCAACCCAAGCAAATAAGGATATTTCAGAAAGCAGCTATCTGGACCAGAGGGAGGATTAGTAAGTGGCCAATAAAGTACAGCTCTCCTCCCTTCTGCCCTGCATGACAGCCAGGACCAGGAATGAAAAAAGAAAAGTCATAGATATTCTTTCTGCCCTCCATAACCAAAGCTGTGCGAAACCACAGAGGCTG
>NW_020904081.1:0-473 GCF_003984885.1 Neopelma chrysocephalum | reverse complement strand
TTCCATTCCCTCAAGGATTTGCCTTGCCTGGACATGGCACTTGTGCCACCTCCAGGCTCTCCATGGCTGGAATGTTGTTCTTCCCTCATGTCCCACAACCCTTTGGCCTCAGGTCTCACAGGATCCTGGATCCAGAGGCAGGGAGGAGTGGAAAACTTCTTTTCCCACAAGGATTGAGCAAGGATTTGCCTTCCCTGACCATGGCACTTGTGCCACATCCAGGCTTTCCATGGCTGGAATGTTGTGCTTCCCTCGTGTCCCACAACCCTTCAGCCTCGAGTCTGACAGGATCCCAGATCCACAGGCAGGGAGGAGAGGAAAACTTCCATTCCCACAAGGATTTACCTTCCCTGGACGTGGCACTTGTGCCACATCCAGGCTCTCCATGGCTGGAATGTTGCTTTTTTGCTTCCCTCGTGTCCATCACACCTTTCCTTGGCTCTTGTGCTGCCAAACTGGAAACTCCCAGAGCA
>NW_020904080.1:0-409 GCF_003984885.1 Neopelma chrysocephalum | reverse complement strand
CAGGGAAGAATTTCTTCATAATATCTAATCTAAATCTACCCTATTTCGGTTTGAATACATTCCCCCTTGTCCTGTCCCTCCAGGCCCTTGTCCCAAGTCCCTCTCCAGTTCTCTTGGAACCCCTTTAGGCACTGGAAGGGGCTCTCAAGTCTCCCTGGAGCCTTCTCTTCTCCAGGTGAACACCCCCAGCTCTCCCAGCCTGGCTCCAGAGCAGAGGGGCTCCAGCCCTTGGAGCATCTCCCTGGCCTCCTCTGGACTCACTCCAGCAGCTCCATGTCTTTATTTTGGGGACTTCAAGTGGGGTCTCACAGTAGTGGAGTAGAGGGGGAGAATCCCCTCCCGTGACCTTCTTGTCACACTTACATTCTCATACATTTACCACATCTATATTCTGCTTATGCCAGAGGAA
>NW_020904079.1:0-506 GCF_003984885.1 Neopelma chrysocephalum | reverse complement strand
TCCCCACCTCACACGCTGCTGTTGTCAATCAGGGCAGTGAAACAGTCGGGGCAGAGCCTCAAACCTCAGTCCAGTGGCTCTGAAACCCCTGGTTTTAACACTGAACACCACAAACATGGGGCTGACTGAGCACAGGGAACCCCTGTTCTCCTGCTCAGCTTCCACAGGCTCTGCCTCTGCTTTTGGCACCTTTTCTCTTCCCCACAGTAACAAATAATTTACCCTTTGGCCCCTTCCATCAAGAGCACAGGGGGAACATTAGAAGAGCTTTTAATCACCCCAAAAAACCACCTCAGTTGCTCCTGTGCCAGCACAGGGTGAGGCTGCACTAAGATTTTTACAAAACGTGTCATTTTTCCTCCACAGTTACCACTTTCCCTCTTTGTTCTTACACAGAAACAAGTCGGGCTGTAATTTCTGAGGGGAAATGATCAGAACCAGCTCAGCAGACTCCAACTCGCCCCCCCCCCAGCTCACACAGGAGCTGATCTCTGACCCCACTGCAG
>NW_020904078.1:0-373 GCF_003984885.1 Neopelma chrysocephalum | reverse complement strand
ACCCCAGTTAGGGACAGCAATTTATTGCATTGCTGAAAAAAACCCCAGACAACAAACAAAAAAAGAAATCTGAATTTGTTCTCTTTCAGATTTGTTTTTGATCATAATAATCCTTCTAGTGAAAAGGGCTAATTTACTCTTTCTAGAGGAATATTTTAAGTGTGATTATCATATTATCACACCTGCTGAAAAGGTCTAAAATAGGACATTGACCTTGAACGTGTTCCTGTGTTTATGATGTGGTCCTTAACATTCAAGAGACAATAGAACTGCAACTCATTTATTAATGTATCATCTGAAATGTTAACTCTTGCTCTGCAAAGACGTGCCACAAGGATTGTAGAAAGCTTGCAGTATCCCAGGAAGTCCATGT
>NW_020904077.1:0-526 GCF_003984885.1 Neopelma chrysocephalum | reverse complement strand
AACAACACTCCAGGCAACACTTTAAGAGTTTCCTGAAACCTGAAAATTGAGTTTTTGCTGTGACAGCAGCAAAAAAAATACACATTTAGAGAGCACAGGGTGTAAAAAGGAATTTTGTTGCTGGAAATGGTGACTGAGGCTTTAGCAGATTAATCACTATTAAAGAAGGAAAAGAAGCTTCACAAAAGCTCCCCAAAAGTTGGAGACAAGAAAGCAGAAGTTTTCCTACCTGAGGATTAGAAACATTTGGAGTGTGGATCCCTCCAGCTTCCTCTCCACAGGAGGAGTTTCTTTCTGAAAGAAGGAAAGAGCTGAGGAGTCAAATAAAGTTCAATAAAGCTGTTTGTTCAGTGTTAACATGGAAAATTCTGGGAACAGGGGCTTCCAAAGGGCTCCAGGGAAGGTCCAGCAAGTCCCAAACCACAGCAAGGATTAAATTGAATCTGAAATTCAATCTTAAATTCAGCCATTTCCTGCCCTAAATTTAATCTGAAATTCAGCCATTTCCTGTCCCAAACTCCAGCAA
>NW_020904076.1:0-474 GCF_003984885.1 Neopelma chrysocephalum | reverse complement strand
TTAACATATGGAATTAATATCTCACATTCTTATGGATGAATAATTAACATATGGAATTAATATCTCAGATTCCTGTGGTTGATTAATTAACATATGGAATTAATATCTGACATCCCTGTGGCTGATTAATTAACATGTGGAATTAATATCTCATATTCTTAAGGAAGAGTAATTAATATATGGAATTAATATCTCACATTCCTGTGGTGGATTAATTAACTTATGTATTTAACACGTCCTATGCCCAGTTAATTAACATATGCAATTAACCGCTAATATCCCTATGGCTGGATAATTAACAGATGTATTTAACTTCACCTATGGCCGATTAATTAACATATGGAAATAATATCTCATAATCCAATTGCTGATAAATTAACATATGGAATTAACATCTCACATCCCTCTGGCTGATTAATTAACATATGGAATTAATATCTCATATTCCAACTGCTGATTAATTAACATATGGAA
>NW_020904075.1:0-357 GCF_003984885.1 Neopelma chrysocephalum | reverse complement strand
CCCCCCCCTCTTACGCAGGCGGCCGTAGCTGGCGCTCTGCCGCATCCGCAGGTCCTCGGTGGAGCGGTGGAAGGCGGCTCCGGTGGCCGGGCTCCGGACGGGGCTGCGGGCTGGGAGAGAGGAGATGTTAGAGGAGCCATGGGGAACCTCGGGTGGTGCTGAAGGCAAGAGGCCAGGCTGCAAATCAACTGCTCAACACAGTTGTGACCCTTCCGGCACCGAAACACCAGTAATTTGATTTTCCCTCCTCCTCTCGTTTGCGCTTTCGTCCCACCCGCAGGAATTTGCCCACTGGAAATAAGGGAATGTTAAGGGAAATATGAGAATAAACTGTCCTACCTCACATCTTCCAGCTCC
>NW_020904074.1:0-854 GCF_003984885.1 Neopelma chrysocephalum | reverse complement strand
TTTTACAAGTTGCATTCTTGACATGTTGAAGTTTAGACTTTAACTTTACAGGGAGCTACAGTAAGGAATAGGTTTGAAACCAAGTGGCTAGGGCTCTTACATTTGTCATTTCATTGGTGTCTTATGTTGGGAGCCATGCAATAAAAGGTGAGACCTCATAAACCATCTTAGCAAGACTGCAAGAAACGCTGAAAATCTTTCAGAGATTGTAGGAGCAATATTTTGCTTTTAGCATCTTACTCTTGAGAAATGAAAAAGCTTCAAGAATTCTAATACTGTTTTTCAGTAATTGTAATATAATTCCCTTCCCCCCATATTGAGTCTTGTGTTGTGTCTGGAAAACCCCTCTCACAAAAAATGAGAAGGAACAGAGGAAATAACTTGAATTTCAGGCACTGACATAATTTTCAGACTTCTTCGGTGTACATTAAATCAGTAGGCAGAGAGCTACTTTGTGTAACAATACATTTAATGTGTACTTCCCATAAAAGCTATTTCCTGTTGTTCTGTAAAGTCAATTAGCTATTTAGCAAATACCAAATTTCGTGTCTATGTGATTTCTTATTTCATAGTGGAGCATGAAAAAAGAGGAAATGTCAAACATGCAAATTAGTGTCTGGACAAATACACCATGTACTTTACACACTTAGATTCTTTCCTAAGACAGTCTGGGGTGCACCCTTTATTTATCTCACAGATATTTATTTGCCCGAGCCCCTCATTTTTTTCTGTGACAGACTCATGCCTTTAGATATTTTGCAGGATATTTGTTCCTCTGTGTGTCTTTTTTGGTTTTATTGTATATGCAATATTTAGTTATTCTGTGTTCCAAGTGTAACAAAGAAGATGGATTT
>NW_020904073.1:0-342 GCF_003984885.1 Neopelma chrysocephalum | reverse complement strand
TTTCCTCTTGGTGATCTGGGCAGCTCCATCGGCCGCCACGAAGCTCCTGGATCCCAGCTCGAAGGAGATGAAATCCCGCCCGTCGTAGCCGAACCGACTGGATCCACGGACGCTCCCGTCGGACAGGAGGTCACAGCCATAAAGCCGCTGCCACGTGTGGAGACCTGGAGGGTGGGATTGGACCCATGAAGACCCTGGAATTGTGTCCCAGCTCCACAGAGCCCCATTCCAGCCCTATGGAGCCCCAGAGTCCAATGGAGAAACACAGAGTGTCATCCTGGCCCCTTGGAGTCCCATGGATCCCATCCCGGCCCCATAGATCCCATTCCAGCCCCTTGGAGT
>NW_020904072.1:0-786 GCF_003984885.1 Neopelma chrysocephalum | reverse complement strand
CCGCGCTCGGTTCCTCTCCTGGGGGGCTCCTTCTCACCTGGGGGGGGGCGAAAGAACGGGGTTAAAAGGGGCTTTTTTGGGAAAAAAATCACCACCCCCCCGGGAGGGCGAAGAATCACCCCCGAGGGCAAACCCTGCTGAGCTTCTGGGGGGTAAGGGGGGGTTTAACTCCCCCTGGGGCAAATAAATCCCCCCCTGGGGAAATAAATCACTTTTGGGGTAAATAAATCCATTCTGGGGGCAAAAAAAGCCATTTTTGGGGTAAATAATGTCCTCTGCCTCAGGTTGGGGAACCCATCCAAGGGCAAACCCCGCCCGACCCTGCTGAGCTTCCTGAGGGTGGCGGGAGGATTTAACCTCCCCTGGGATCAAATAAATCACTTTTTGGGGTAAATAAATCACTTTTTTGGGCCAAAAAAGCCATTTTTGGGGTAAATAATTGCCCCCCTCCTCAGGTCAGGGAACCCATCCAAGGGCAAACCCCACCGGACCCTGCTGAGCTTCCTGAGGGTGACGGGAGGATTTAACCCCCCCTGGGGCAAATAAATCACTTTTTGGGGTAAATAAATCACTTTTGGGGTAAATAAATCACTTTTTAGGGCAAAATAAACCCCGAGGAAGCCCAGAAATGCCCCCCCCCGGACGTCGGGCTGAGTCAGAGGGAGGGGTGGAAATGAGTCACCTCCCCCCCGTCCCCACCTCCGGGAAACGAGGCTAATTAAGGATTCCGGGGTTAATTAGAGGTTCCGGGGTGTAATTAAGGGCTTCGGGAAGGGAGGGGGGGGG
>NW_020904071.1:0-2117 GCF_003984885.1 Neopelma chrysocephalum | reverse complement strand
TTTCAGCTTTTCAGTGCCAGTGAGATACATAAATTTACAACCCAGAACTTCCCTGTTTGAACTTCTACAGTAAATGAAACAGTCACAGGGTGTATAACATGAATAAAATCCTGTTACTGTGTCATGGACTCTGTCAGGTTTTGTCCTCTCCTTTTTCCCATTCCTCCTTCTTCAATTCATCCTATTCCCTCCCTTTTGTGCCTGTCTTGTGCCATCTGGTGTCCCAAATCCACCAGTGGCAGCAGCAATGAAAGGACCAGGGTGTATAGGAGTCATCAGAGCACAGAATACTCACTTCCATGAAAATGGAGTATAATACTGCGTGCTGTGAGATGTCAATCCCTGAAATCAGGGGCTCAGGGCAAACCATGCTGCTTGTGTGGCTTCTCTTTCAGCACTGCTCATGGCCTCAAAGACAACTGGGAGTGTCTGGTCAAGGCTGGAGCACCTTCACAGCAGGTGGAGCTGATGTGTCCTCATTGAACACAGTGAGTGATGGTGAAGGGAAGAGGAAGAACAGGTGAATGCCAAAGGAGAGCAGCACCACCCCACAGCTCTCCTGGCAAAAAGAGCCTTTGCTGTAGATGTTTGCCCCCTGCCTGGAATGCATTCAGTGGGAGCTGTGGGGCTGGCAGGGCCCCGGATCCCCTGCTCACCCTGTAGAGCACATCCCCCACTACTCACACCTCCTAGGGCCCCATGCAGCCAGGAGGGCACAGAGCTCCAGCAGCATCTGTAAAACACAGACTGACTTGCACTGCCCAAGAATATTGGTCTGTTTTTCTCACCTATGCAGAACTCACCTGCAAACACCTCTTTCTCTGTTGCAAATCCCTCCAGGCTTGGACTGAAGCTGCTGAACTAACAATGCTCTGAGCCACAAAGGAGAAAAGAGGAGACTGTGCTGTCAAGCAGGAGCAGGAGAAACAACTTGTACCATGCTGTGGGCTCTACAACAAACTTCAAAACTCTGGAACTGCACAGTGCCACCCTCAGAGCTGCTTACAGGTACCTTGGGGAAAGCTTTAAAGCGGAAGAGTTGCTTTAGATCCCTTTTGTCCTCGTTGCTTGACACTCCCTCTCCCCCTGAAAGTCCTTAGAAAAGGGATTGACACGTAATACAGGAGTTACTCAGGAATCCAGACGTGTGCAAGAGAAGAAGTCAAGCATTCTTATTCTTCTGTTACACTTCTTCAGTCACCTGCACCCCCCAGGCCCGCCCTGCCCTCCCCTGCACCTCATCTCTGCTGTCCTGTCCCACACGGGCTGGAGCTGGGGCTGGGCACTACCTCTGGCCCCTGGCAAGGTGGGACTGCCCCGAGGACAGGAGCAATTGCTCTGCCACCTTCCGTGTGTGTGCCAGGACAGCAGGCACACGTGCCACCCCTGGGGAAGGGGCTGCAGCCCAGCTGGATGAGCGGGGACTCTGCAGACTGGAAGGGCACAGCTGGGTGTTGTGCCAGTGCCCTGGGCTGGCAGTGAGACCCTGTGAAGGCTGGCACTCTGCTGGTTTAGTTTTCCTCCTGGGGTTTCTCTCAGAAACCAATGTGAGGGAGTTCATAAACCGAGTCACTGGCAGAATGAACGGGCCCAGATGAGAAAAGGTGAAGCAGTCTTTGATACTGCCTCCTGAGCTGCAGGGGCAGCAAAAGGCAGCTCTGGCAGGTGGGGGTTAAACCTGGCCTGTGTCTGCAGGAAAAAGAAGGCAGGATCACCTGGGGACTCCCCTGTGCCTATTCCCTGCCCCTACAGCCTTGAGATCCCCCAGTCCTGCCCCTCCCAGCATCGCATCCCCCGGCACTCTCTGCAGCACCCACGGCTCCCACACCCTGCACCCCCTCCAGGACCCTGCACCCATGGGGCCCATGGCACCCCAGCACCAGCTCCCTCACACCAAAGACCCCCGGCCCCTCCCCACCACAGCCTGCGCTGCCCACTCCACGTGTCCCCGCGAGTGGGGGACATGGGCCCGTGCCCGCTGCCAGCAGCAGGAATCCGGGCAGGGCAAGGATCCCTCGCTGGCCTTTGGGCTCTTCAATGGCCCAGGGCAATGCCATGGGGATGGGAAAGAAAGCCCAGAGTGCTTGGAGCTTCAAAGCCTTAAACATCAGCCCCTC
>NW_020904070.1:0-1494 GCF_003984885.1 Neopelma chrysocephalum | reverse complement strand
ATAAAAAAAGCTCCCCAAATGCACAGTTTATTCCATACTAAGCAACAGCTGCAAATCAAAGTCCACGTACAACTTAGTTTGAGTGTGTTCACTATCAGTGCCTGACACTGCGGGCACTGCACTGAGACCTGATCTTCAGCAGATTCACAACCCCTGCAGTATAAACATTGCAAAAACCACAGAGTCACCTCCAAAAACTTGGACAGTGCAGGAAAAAAGCGAGAAAGGCAGGAAGCAGATGGGGGAGAGGATTCAGCAGCACAGGTATTGTAATTCTCTGAGTCTCGAGAAGTAAAGGAGGGGGGATTTTGAAAGACTACTAAATATTCTTAACAGCTTTTACAATTGAAAGACAGCAAGATTATTTTCTCAGGAAAGATAAAAAAAAAAAAATCCATTGTCATCTCTTGGTGTTTTCTCCTCCCTTTGCAAGTTACTTTCAGAGTAAATTTAACGCTGGACCAGCAACCTTGGAGAACAAAATACCTTGCTGAGCTACAAGATCATAGGTAAGGGTGTGGCAAATTTATCCCATCACACCTCACCCTGAAGCACAGATGTCCAAGTCATCAGCACCTACAGCTGCTAAGGCAAAGCTTGAATATATAAACCTTCATATATTTTTACAGATAGCTGGAAAGTTTTCTTCCAAAAGAACAGAAAGAAGTTAAGTCCTGTGTCAGCCAAAAGAACTGGCAGGTTCCATCTGCCTTCAGTTTCCAAACTCAAATCAACCAGATTAAGAAAACTTCAAAAAGCATTATTGTTGTTTACTATAGGATTTGGATTCTTTCTCCTCCCACAGTAACACAGATCAGCACAATTAAAAGCCATTTGTCTTGCAACCAGAGAAACATAAGCAGCTTAGGGAAACCTGGTATGTAGAAACAAAGATTTTTGTTTATGCAACCAGGCTTTCTATAATTTAACTTGGAAGCCAGCAAACTCTAAGAAGGCATATTTCATATTTCTACTACCATTTTTTTAACTAAAATTATCCACAAGTTACAGAAACAAATCAGCAACTGCTGTAGTGCTCTGAGGTTAAATAGCACATTCAGTGTTTAGTTCCTTCTGTTTCAGACAGAAAAAGCAACATATAAAATGACCAAATCCGTGATCTTGAATCGAGACTCCTGCAAATTTGCCCTTTACTCAAAAGACAAGGACATTCATCTACAAATCCCAGATCCAGCTGGGCTACATCACGTTCCAAGTGACATATATAACTAGTTAACCATATTCTCACAGACAGAATGCTGTACTAACAGGACAGCAACAATCAGAAAATGGATTTCATTTTGAGAGAACAGTGTTCAGAAAGTTACAACGTGTACCAAAAGCTACAGGAACAGTAACTGCTGCAGAATTAATGCACAGAGCCAAGATCCCAAGGCCAATCCTGCCAAGCCCAAAGAGCCACAGGCTAAGGGAGCCGTGCAAAGGGATCAGCAAGGAACAGAGAGCAGGACACCAGCATTGCCCTGTCCCTTT
>NW_020904069.1:0-339 GCF_003984885.1 Neopelma chrysocephalum | reverse complement strand
CTTGCGTGGAAAGAGAAGTCTTTGTAGAGACAATCTTTTTGGGAAAGATCTGTCAAGTTTTAGCAAGAGTCTGAGAGGTTTTTTTCTCAGTGTCCCTTTACTGAGGTAATGCTGGCTGGCTGTATGTCTTTAGTTTGGAGATACAGCCGATAGAGTGTTCAGTGCAATGCCCGAGCTGTTAGTGGTCGGAGGCTTTTAACCGGTTTCTCTCTTCGAGGAAGGCGGTTCAGTCTTTCCAGGCTCAGCATCTGTGTCACGCTGCTTTGGGAAAAGCCTTGTGCCGCTTTTACCGCCGCATTTCTCGGAAGGCGCTGATTCGCGTGCCGGGTGCCGAGCGCT
>NW_020904068.1:0-653 GCF_003984885.1 Neopelma chrysocephalum | reverse complement strand
CCCCGGGAGGAATCTTCATTTGTATGGGTTTTGGGATGGGGGGGCCGGCACCGGCGTCCCGGGGCTGACCAAAGGGATCAGTAGCCCTTTGCCCAGGACAGAAAGCCTGGGAACTTTGGTTTTTGGGTGCAGTTGGTGACGCAGCCTGGGCACTCAGTGTGCAGCCAGAGCTTTCTGTACTGGAACTTTTCCCTGGGAGAAATCTTCATTTGTATGGGTTTTGGGGCGGGGGGGGCGGCACCGGCGGCCCGGGGCTGACCAAAGAGATCAACAGCCCCGCTTTTCTCCCCTCCTTTTCTCCCCGTTAAACCCCCCTTGGTCCCCCCAACCCCCCCTTTTTTTCCCCTTTAACTCCCCTGGAACTCCCCCAAACCCCCTTTTCTCCCCCTCAAGTCCCCGTGGGACCTCCCAAATGCCCCTTTACTCCCCCCCGGACCCCCCTGGGACCCCCAAACCCCATTTTTTCCCCCCCAAACCCCTTTTTCTCCTCCCTTTAACCCTCCTGGAACCCCCCCAAATCCCCTTTTACTCCCCCCGGGACCGCCCTGGGACCCCCAAACCCCCTTTTCTCCCCCTCAAGTCCCCCTGGAACCTCCCAAATCCCCTTTTACTCCCCCCGGGACCCCTCTGGGACCCCCAAACCCCCTTTTCTC
>NW_020904067.1:0-517 GCF_003984885.1 Neopelma chrysocephalum | reverse complement strand
TG
This sequence comes from Neopelma chrysocephalum, assembly GCF_003984885.1. Lineage (NCBI taxonomy): Eukaryota > Metazoa > Chordata > Aves > Passeriformes > Pipridae > Neopelma > Neopelma chrysocephalum. The sequence continues at coordinate 515 of NW_020904067.1, read as the reverse complement.
CTGGGGCTGCTCGTCTCCTGGGAGGGAGATTGCAGAGACTGCTCTGACGTTGCCTGTTGGTTGGTGCAGGGGTTGCGGGTCTCTGGTGCTGGAGAACTGGGAGACATCCCTGATGGCATCTGGTTCCCAGTGCTGGGGCTGATGGTCTCGGGTTCATGGGAAGGCTCCAATCACAACTGTCTGGACAGGTTGTGGTCATCAAGCTCAGGCTCATCACTGGAGGCTGTAAGGGGAAGCAGGAGGGTCAAGGCCACCCAGAGCAAGATAGGCCAGAGCAGTGTCCCCAGCCCTCCTGGAGCTCTGCCAAACCTACCCTGGGCACCCGCTGCCAGGCCCAGGGGCACCAGGGTGCTTTGCTTCTTACCTGTGCCCAGACCAGCACAGCCATCACATTCCCAGCTGGTTATGCTGTCCCTCAGGCCAGAGCAGTGTCTGTGGGTGCCCTCGGCAGCACAGGAGGAGCACAGCAGCAGTTCCCAGGGCCTGGGGAAGCAAACGGGTTCATGGAGGTGAGG
>NW_020904066.1:0-735 GCF_003984885.1 Neopelma chrysocephalum | reverse complement strand
GCAAGACACTGCCAGCATGCAGTTGTCTTTGAGGATGCCATCTGACCACAGTTCTAAGTTGGGATCAGCAGTGAGAGGCAGCAGGATGTAAACGCAGTGTCTGAACATGTTTGGAGCCTGTCTGACTTCCCGCCTGACCTTGCACCAGCAAAATACTGGGTTTGTGGAAGGAACTGTGGTCAGACTTACCCACTGGCAATTATTTCCCATTCAGTGTAGTTCTTCATAGGATCTCCCACACTCACAATGCTCCCTGAAAGAAACCAAATGAAAGATGGTCACTTCAGAATGACGATACCAGGCTCCAGTAGGTCAGAACTGCAGCTCCTCTGCCTGGGGCTGTGAGCTGAAGTCTGTTGGGTAACAACAACAACAACAACAACAATAACAACAACAACAAGAGAGGCAGATCTGTAGTCCAGATGGCTTCCCCAAAGACTGGTTTTCTACAGTCCTTTGAAGAGTTATGTTGACAGGAAACTGGGAGAAAGAGGGAGAAACATTGCGAGGAGACAGAAAAGAACAGGTAGCAAGGCAAGTGTTTGTTGTCTAGGAACATTAGCACTGCCCTATCAGGCAAGAAATGCAGAAGACATACTCAGTTTCTCCAGGCCGTCCTCCTCTGGCCTCTTTTGCTGCCAGTTGGTGCTGCTGGAGGAACTGCTGGAAGTGCTCCTGTAGGAGATCCCAGGTGTGGGAGTGTTGTCTTTGTCAGCGGCTTCCAGTGCAGCGGCT
>NW_020904065.1:0-321 GCF_003984885.1 Neopelma chrysocephalum | reverse complement strand
CAAAGGGTTGGCAGTTCACAGCCTCCTGTCTCTCTTGGCTGCCCCCCAGATCTTCTCAACTACCTTCTCTTCTCTAGTCCTGTGCCCACCCCATAGACTTTGCTCCCCTTTTCTCTTGCATTGCAGAGTGAACCCTGAGAAAAGGACCTGGGACAGAAGAAGCATGGCAGGCATTGGAGGATTTGGTAAGCTGTGTTTCTTCTGTTTAGACAGTGATAGAAGGGGAAATAAGTGATTTAAAAAACCCCAAGTACATCAGAGGTTTGAGCAGTATAAGGGATATGTGTGTCCCAAAAAAGCTCCTTCATGCATTCTTGAAAT
>NW_020904064.1:0-332 GCF_003984885.1 Neopelma chrysocephalum | reverse complement strand
ATCCATGGGAATGTCCAAGGCCTGCTTGGACAGGGCCCTGAGCAACCCGGTGTGGTGGAAGGTTGTTCAAGCTTGAAGAAGATGATTTTTAGGATCCCTTCCAAACCATTCAAGAATTCCATCATTCTCCAATCTCCATCCCCCACTGCGGAGTGACCCTGGACCTCCTGTGACATCACAGCTGCTAGAGCTGTGCCCGTGTTCCATGTGGAACTGCCAGTGCCCGGTGACGAGCACAACGCAGCCATTCCCCTGCTGCCAGCGAACCTTCAGCAGCTCGCAGCGAACCCCTGTCACCTACTGCCACACCACCCTTCACCCTGCTCCAAGAC
>NW_020904063.1:0-498 GCF_003984885.1 Neopelma chrysocephalum | reverse complement strand
TGGTCCAGCACCACCACAGAGGAATAGAGAGGAGAATGGAGAAGTCTGCCACCTTTTTAATGGGAGAGACCCACCTTCCCTGATCACCCCATCTCTGTAAGGTCTGGACACACAGCCAGGCTGGATCGCAAACGCCTTCACTCATCCAGTAGGAAAAACTGGAATTCCCATACATATCACAGGGTGTTATCAGCAGGAACATGGAGAAAGTGAGCAGCGAAGTTCCCTCTGTGCGCAGAGTGGGAATCAGAGCTTGGAGACACATCCCCACACCCTCAGTGGTCTGGGTTTGGGTGCCCCCATCCCACATCCTCACACTGCCAGCCCACAGGCAGGACACTGCCCATCCAGCCCTTCCCCTTCCACCAAGGGGACTTTCTTGGCCATGTCCCCAGGCAGGCAGCAGTGCTTCCTAAAGGGAAACTGAGGCGGGGAGGGTGGTACATCACAGGAGCTGTTTTCTACAACTGGCAGCAAGTCCTGGGAATAAGGCAGAGC
>NW_020904062.1:0-385 GCF_003984885.1 Neopelma chrysocephalum | reverse complement strand
CACTAAAATATTATTACACATTGTTCATGCATTTTTTACAGAATCAAACAAACAAATGCTTCCCTAACTTTTATTAAATGTTGTCTCATAAGATATACCATGAACTCCTTTTCAGAATACTAAGTAATGCTTTCTATGACATTTGGATGATGATTAAGTTTTATGTACAATGATTCTCAAGATTTTCTGGAAGCAATACCCCTTGTATAACAGCCTTTGTTTTTGGTAACTATGATTATGACAATTTTCATACACTGATTGAGACAAAGAACAAATTATATACAACTTTCAAGCACAGGCAACTGAGGATGATTTGGTAAATCCATTTAAGAGCACAAATAAAGACACCTCCAAAATTCTTAAGCATAAACAAATCCACCCAAAC
>NW_020904061.1:0-326 GCF_003984885.1 Neopelma chrysocephalum | reverse complement strand
ACCAAAAAGGTGCAAAGGAGCAGAGCAAATCAGCACGTGACAGTCACGCAGACGTTTTTTAGTGTGACAGAAGCTAAATTATTATGAGAGAAGCTAAAGGATATTTATTTCTACAAAACATGTACTGAGATCAAAAAAGGAAACAGGAGGAAGGGATCCAGCCAAAACCAGCAGAGTGCTCTGTGTGGTGAGTGCAGGGAGATATTTAAGACACTGAGACAGTTTGAAAAGAAATCAGAATGGACTTTGACCCAGTCTTGGCTAAATTAAGGTGTGTTTGTTCCAGCATCATCTTCAGGGGAGAGGAGAGGAGGGGAGGGGAGGGG
>NW_020904060.1:0-451 GCF_003984885.1 Neopelma chrysocephalum | reverse complement strand
GGGGGGGATCCCGAAGGGAGAAACCCCAATGGGAGACCAAAGGGAGCCAACGAAGAGGCCGAGGGAGATCCCAAAGGGAGGATCCAAGGGGAACCCAATGGAGACCCCAAATGGACCCAATGGAGATCCCAAATGGAGACCCCAATGGAGACCCCAATGGGGATCCCAAATGGATCCAATGGAGATCCCAAATGGAGATCCCAAAGGGAAAAACCAAGGGGAACCCAACGGAGATCCCAATGGAGATCCCAATGGAGAACCCAATGGAGAACCCAAAGGGAGAATCCAAGGGGAACCCAATGGAGACCCCAAATGGATCCAATGAAGAACCCAATGGAGATCCCAATGGAGATCCCAAATGGAGACTCAAATGGAAACCAGTACTCCCAGTCCCTCCCAGTCCCTCCCAGTCCCACCAATCCCCTCCCAGTCCCTCCCAATCCCCTCCCAG
>NW_020904059.1:0-330 GCF_003984885.1 Neopelma chrysocephalum | reverse complement strand
GGTCGCCAGGGGCTATTCCGGAATGGAGACGATAGTCCGTGACATCAGAAAGGGGCCCATGGCACACAGGTGGGGCTTCACTTTGGGGTTGTAGGACGTTGGTTCTTTGTTTGCCAAGGCCCATTCCGGAATGGAGAGGATAGGCCGTGACATCACAAAGGCGCCCATGGAACACGGATGGGGCTGCACTGTGCTGGTGTGAGGTGTTGGTTCTTTGGTCACCAGGGGCTATTCCGGACTGGAGAGGATATGCTGTGACATCCCAAAGGAGCCTTTGGCACATGGATGGGGTTGAACTGTCCCATGGTGGGGGCTTGGTTCTTTGGTTTC
>NW_020904058.1:0-386 GCF_003984885.1 Neopelma chrysocephalum | reverse complement strand
TTTCTACTCACTGCAACTGCCCAGTCCAGCCCCTCCCCAGTCCCCCCATCTCCCTGCTCCGCCCCAGCCCAGCAGAGCAGTACGGTCATTTCTAGTCCTGCAGCAAGAAAGGGAGGAAATAGAGGACAAGGACAGTGACTGCGTGTCTGGTCTGCTCAGGAGATCATCAGCTCAGGCGGCAGCTCCTGCAGCCCCAGGGCCAGACCCGCTTCCCACTGGCCCAGGCAGCTGCAGCCACGTGGGCACAAGCTCTGCTGCCCAGGAGGGTCCTGTAGTGCAGGGCTTTGCAGATGGCCACGTAGCGGTCGCAGGAGATGATGGTGGGAAGGGCAACCTCCACTGTGATCAAGAAGAAAAGCAAAAAACATCTGTGCAGCTCATCCTGA
>NW_020904057.1:0-368 GCF_003984885.1 Neopelma chrysocephalum | reverse complement strand
CGGCCCAGCTCAGCAGCACAGCAACAGCAACAGGCATTTCATGACCCCCAGGGGGGTTTGGCGTTGTTTACATGAGACTCAGTCCCTGAGAGGAAGTTCAAACAACTTTTCAAGAAGTCAAAGTGAGATTGAAACACTGAAGTTTCTTGTAGTGCTAATGAGTCTCACTGAGGGTCACAACTGAGAACGTGTCCTCAGGTTCCAGTTAGAGCAGAAAACTGCAGACAGTGATGACAAGGATGGACAAGCAAGGGACCCCTGACCCCCAGCCCCTGGGAAGGCAGATCCTGTCCCTGCCTCATTCCTCAGGGCTCTTCCTGTGGCACTGGGATGTGGGATGTGCAATGCCAAGGGCAGGACCATGGGGT
>NW_020904056.1:0-340 GCF_003984885.1 Neopelma chrysocephalum | reverse complement strand
ATTGTTGAACTCTAAACCAGATAAAAATAGACCTCTGTAGGTTACAAAATGCATTGGAGACACCAACTCCAGGCGTATTTCCTCTTCTGCTCTGGAAAAATGCAAAGTGAAGGAGAAGCTTTCCTGTCAGGACATGAATAAACCAGTTGCTGTCAGGGGGACAGTTGGTGTCAGCTGCTGTTCCCTGTGAGGGTGGGGAGGCCCTGGCACAGGTTGCCCAGAGAAGCTGTGGCTGCCCCATCCCTGGAAGTGTCCAAGGCCAGGCTGGATGGAACCTGGAGCAACCTGGGCTAGTGGAAGGTGTCCCTGCCCATGGCAGGGGGTGGAACTGGATGAGCTT
>NW_020904055.1:0-377 GCF_003984885.1 Neopelma chrysocephalum | reverse complement strand
GTTGTGCAGAGAGGCTGTGGGTGCCCCATCCCTGGGAACATTCAAGGCCCACTTGGACGGGGCCCTGAGCAACCTGGTCTGGTGGAAGGTTGACCAGGTTGGAACGGGATGATTTGTAGGGTCCCTGCCAAGCCAAACCATTCAAGGATGTGAGCATCTGGAAATCCCAATCCTCCACTGCGGAGTGGCCCTGGACCTCCTGTGACATCACAGCTGCCAGAGCTGTGCCCGCGTTCCATGTGGAACTGCCAGGGCCCGGCAACGAGCACAACGCAGCCATTCCCCTGCTGCCAGCGAACCGTCAGCAGCTCTCAGCTGGTCAGGCAGGTCCCCCCATCAGCAGGTCAGGCCCGTCCTGGCCATGCCCTGCCCCGGGG
>NW_020904054.1:0-407 GCF_003984885.1 Neopelma chrysocephalum | reverse complement strand
GCGCTTGCAGATGATCAGGGCCTTGTCCAGCAGGAACCCGTACCTGGTGACACGGGCGGGGTGGCACCAGCTCCCCGAGGCCACCACCTGTCCTGGGCTGTCCCCACCACCTGTCCTGGGCTGTTCCCACCATGTGTCCTGGGCTGTCCCCGGCTCTGGGACAGGGGGTGTCCCCAAGTGTCCCTGTGTTCCCAGCCTTGTGTCCCCAAGGGTGTCCCTGTGGGAGGTCCCTGTTTTCCCACATCCCCGTGGTGTTCTTGGGGTGTCCCTGTGCTGTCCCCATGTCCCCATGGTGTCCCCAAGGTCTCTGTGATGTCCCATGGATGTCCCCATGTCCCTGTGGTGTCCCCATATCCCCATGGTGTCCCCATGTCCCCGTGGTGTCCCCATGTCCCCGTGGTGTCCCC
>NW_020904053.1:0-410 GCF_003984885.1 Neopelma chrysocephalum | reverse complement strand
ATAAATAATTTAGGGCCCTACTCCCTCTGAAACCTGTGAAATCCACCGTTCTAATGTTATTATGATGGCGCTTTGGCCTTCAGGGGTTGGGTTCTGTCTTCTAAATGTGGGGTGTGTTTTTCCCAGGAAGGGATGCAAAGGGGAATTCTTCCTTGCCCCAGTAACTTGGACACCAGAAGTGTTTCTTTAGCAGAGAATCCATGTGGGATACTGGGATCACAGAACCAATAAGGCTGGAAAAGACATCCAAGATCATCATCAAGGCCAACCATCTGCCCGTTCCAAGGCTGAACTCCTCTTTCAGTGAAGGAATTTTCCCAGTATCCAACCTGAGCCTCCCCTGGCACAGCCTGAGGCCGTTCCCTCTCCTCCTGTCCCTTGTTCCCTGGGAGCAGAGCCCGACCCCCCCC
>NW_020904052.1:0-402 GCF_003984885.1 Neopelma chrysocephalum | reverse complement strand
AAAGGGCCCTTTGTGACAGAGGCACTTTCAAAGGGCCCTTTGTGCTGCAGGGCCACATCTGCACAGCGCCCATTGTGACATCACAGAACCCTGCCCTGACAGAGGCTGATTTTAGCAGCACAGAGCCCTGGGGTGCCCTTTTCCCAGGAGAGCTGCTCTCTCAGGAGGAAGCAGTTCCCTGGATGCCTCTGCAGAGGAGGACCACAGTGATACCTATGGAGAAGAAAGCCAACGCCGACTCTCAGCCCCACAAGGGGCTGCCAACCGTAACCAGGAGGCGCCTGGAGAGGGATGGGGGAGCACTGAAAGGCCCAGATGGGACCAGGCCTTCACGGAGCTCCCCGGCTGCCAAGAGCAGCCTTGCAGTTGTGCCAAGGCAGCCACATCCACCCCGTGCCTCCT
>NW_020904051.1:0-386 GCF_003984885.1 Neopelma chrysocephalum | reverse complement strand
AACCCTCTATAAGTCCTTGTTCCCCCTCAATAAAGTGGCCATTGCACTCTGATCTTCCACCTTGTCAGAACCCTCTGTGCAGTGTCGCATCCCTATTCCTTTTCCCTATGGGCCGTGGCAAACCACCCCCTGGGTAAAAAACCTTTTTCTAATGTCCAACCTAAACCTGCCCTGACGCAACTTCAGGCCATTCCCCCAGCTCCTGTCACTTGTCCCCACAGACAATACACCAGTGCCTGCTCCCCCTTGTCCTCCCACAAGGAAGTTGGAACTGCAGTGAGGTCTCCCCTCACTCTCTTCTCCAGATGAACAGACCGAGTGACCTCAGCCACTCCTCATAAGGCTTCCCTTCAAGGCCCTTCACCATCCTCATGGACATTCTCTAA
>NW_020904050.1:0-484 GCF_003984885.1 Neopelma chrysocephalum | reverse complement strand
AACAATCCCAGTGGCTGCACCTTGTTCTGTGCAGGTACAGAAAAATCTGGGATGAAAATTAATGGTTAATTATATTTATTTACGTACTATAAATTATATCTTGTTGTATTTATTATTTTTATTACTTATTTTATTCTAATTATGCTTTTTTATTTTATTTATTCAGTTATTCTATATTTCCACTCCTGGAAAAATCCCAGTTTTGTCGTGGGAATGCTAATAAAAATTAAAGATCTATTTTAATTCCAAGGCAGCTCCAGCATTTCCTGGGAGCTTAAACCTCCATTTTTAAGGTGTATCCCACCCCATAATCTGAATTTTAGCCGAGTTTTCCTTATGCCAAAGAGCCAAAAAAATTCCAAATCAGGATTCCAAAGTCTAAAAGACAAAACTTTCCGACCCTCACCTCCCTTATATCCCATTTTTTTAACTTTTTTTCTCCTTAAAAGAGGAAAATGTGGAAGCCTCAAGGTTTTCTTATCTC
>NW_020904049.1:0-461 GCF_003984885.1 Neopelma chrysocephalum | reverse complement strand
TATTTTCTCACCTATGGGTTATTCTTCCCTACAGGAGTTCACGTTGTACTCCAAGGATCCCTCCTTTGTTTGGGTACTCCCATTTTCCATCTAAAAAGTAGCTTCCCCAAATAAGAAAATGGGAACTCCTTGCTTTAGCCAACATCCTGGAGCAGGGCACACTCCACACATCCATCCATCCCTTCCAATACCTTCGGGTTTGGTCTGGATCTCTCCAAAATAAGACCCAGTGTGGACATCTGGAGTTCAAACACATAAACTCCCCTGGCTCTGTGGGAAGGATGGGTTGAGATAAATGCAAGAAGTAGACTTCCAGAAGCTTTCATCCATGAGCCAGGGATTGGGAATCAGGGTGGAGGGAGTCCACGCCACGCCTTTGGATCTGCCAGAGCAGTGGGAGCCTTGTCTGCCAGATGACTGTCACCAGGATTTGGACCACGGGGCACACCAGAGATTCCTTA
>NW_020904048.1:0-443 GCF_003984885.1 Neopelma chrysocephalum | reverse complement strand
TGTCACCTCCTGTCACCCCCTGTCCACCTCCATGGTCAGCTGGGGACAGAGACACTGTGTCACCTGGGTCACCTGGATCACCCCCCTGTCACCCTCTGTCCACCTCCATGGTCAGCTGGGGACGGGGACATCTGTGTCACCTGGGTCACCTGGGTCACGTGGGTCACCCCCTGTCACCCCCTCCCCACCTCCATGGTTAGCTGGGGACAGGGACAGTGTCACCTCCTGCCACCCCCTGTCACCCCCTGTCACCCCCTGTAACCCCTGTCCACCACCATGGCCAGCTGGGGACAGGGACACTGGGTCACCTGGGTCACTCCCTGTCACGCCCCTGTGTCACCCCCTGTCACCTTCTGTCACCAGGTCACCTGGGTCACCCCCTGTCACCCCTGTCCACCTCCACGGTCAGCTGGGGACACGGTGACACCTGTGCCACCCCTGTC
>NW_020904047.1:0-303 GCF_003984885.1 Neopelma chrysocephalum | reverse complement strand
CCCCCTGCTCACCTGGCGGGGATCACTGTGACATAGGGGTGCCCGGAGGGGGTCTCACTGCGGGCGAGCGAAGGGCCCGGGGGGTTCAGGGGCAGCGGCCGCTGTGGCGGGGGGGGCTTGGCTGGACCCGGGGGCTGTGGGGGGACGGGGGGGGATGGTCAAAGCTCCAGCAAGGTCTGACCCCCTCAGTGGGCTCGGGGGGGGTGGGAATTCGCCTCCTGCCCCACGCGCAGGTGCCGCCGCCGTTACCTGAGGGCTCGGCAGCACCACGGGGTCCGCGGGCAGCGGGCGCGTGGGGGGGGG
>NW_020904046.1:0-601 GCF_003984885.1 Neopelma chrysocephalum | reverse complement strand
TGACAGTGGTGGGACCAGACCCTGCATGTCCCTGTGCCCCCACACATCCCCTGCCTGGCAGCCTGCCTGCCCCTCTGCGTCTTTAGGTGTGCGTCCCTCTCTTTTTTTGTCCTGTAGGTGCAGAGAACAATATATAACTGTCAAGATTATAATGACTTTTTATAGGAAGTGAAATTAGGCAGGTTCTTCCTTGGTCTTCTCTATTAGCTCCTTTCACCTTGGTAAGTCATGCTTTTAAATCTCATGTTATTTTTTGCCCTCCCTTGGGATACTTCCAGGTTATGTCTTTCCTGAGGTGTGGTTAGCACCATTGGTTTGGTGAGCTTCCTTCACAGGTGGCCCTGGGTGTGAGTGTCCTGCCAGGGGACACATCCACACGTGTCTGGCTCACCTATGCTATTGTGGCTCCTCTCCTGCGCTCTCCCATCAGTGTCACTGGCCCGGCAGGACCGACCCCTGCCCCGTGAGCCCGGGCAGAGCTGACCTGCGGCCTCGGGGATGGGCCCGCTGCTCTCCGAGGGACAGGGTCCCACCGGAGCCCGGGGGGGCTCAGAGCAGCCCCGGGGCGGGTGTGGGGTGTCCGGGGAGCCCCATCCCGGGC
>NW_020904045.1:0-718 GCF_003984885.1 Neopelma chrysocephalum | reverse complement strand
GGGATTTTGGGGAGTTTTGGGGGGTACTGGGACCCCCCGGCCTCGTCAGGGCGGTACTTGGAGCTGAACCTGTGGAGAATGAGGGATTTGGGGGAGTTCCAGTGGGATTTGGGGGACTTTGGGGGGTTAGAGGGGGAATTGGGAGGATTTGGGGGGCTTCAGGGGGAATTGGGGGGGTAATGGGACCCCCCGGCCTCATCCGGGTGGAACCTGTAGGGAATGAGGGATTTGGGGGAAATTTGGGGGGTTAGAGGGGGATTTGGGGGGATTTTGGGGGGTTTCAGTGGGATTTGGGGGCAGTTATGGGACCCCCCGGCCTCGTCGGGGTGGTACTTGGAGCGGAACCTGCAATTAAGGGGGTTACAGAGGAGTTTGGGGGGGAATTGAGGGGGTTCCAGTGGGATTTGTGGGGTTTCAGGGGGAATTGGGGCCAGTTATGGGACCCCCCAGCTTCGTTCGGGTGGCACTTGGAGCAGAACCTGTGGGAAATCGGGGATTTGGGGGGCAGATTTGAGGGATTACAGTGGGATTTGGGGGCAGTTATGGGACCCCCGTGGCCTCATCCGGGGGCAGAACCTATGGGGAATCCAGGATTTGGGGTATTTCAGGAATATTTTGGGTGCTCCAGAACATTTTTGAGGTGTTCTGGGAATGTTTTGGGGGTGTCTTGGGGTGTTTCAGGACATTTCTGGGTTGTCCTGGGGGGGGGTTCCCGGGG
>NW_020904044.1:0-477 GCF_003984885.1 Neopelma chrysocephalum | reverse complement strand
AAGTTGGCTGTGTCTCTTGGAAGGTGGCAGTGTCCCCCAGGAGGGTGACAATGTCCCTGGAAAGATGGAACTGGCCCTGGAAAGGCAGAACTGTGCCCTGGAAGGTGGAGATGTCCCCAGGAAGGTGGCAGTGTCCTCCCAAAGGTGACAGTGTCCCTGGAAAGGCAGAACTGTGCCCTGGAAAGTGGCAATGTCCCCAGGAGGGCGGCAGCATCCTCAGAAAGGTGTTGCTATACCCATAAAGGTGGCAATGTCCCTGGAAAGGTGGAACTGGCCCTGGAAAGGTAGAACTGTGCCCTGGAAGGCTGGGATGTCCCCAGGAAGGTGGCAGTTGTGGCAGTGTCCTCCAGGAGCATGATAATGGCCCTGGAAAGACAGAACTGTGCCCCAGGAAGGTGGCGATGTCCTCAGGAGGGTGGCAGCATCCTCGGGAAGGTGGCATTGTCCCCAGGAAGGTAACAGTGTCCCTGGAAGGGT
>NW_020904043.1:0-950 GCF_003984885.1 Neopelma chrysocephalum | reverse complement strand
CCGTCCCGTCTGTCCCGTTGCACGCTTTGAGGAGCACTGAGGCGTGGTCCCCTCACCACCAGTACCATGTCATCACGTGTCACAAAGGGCCCTGTGACACCCTGCCACGTGCCCTGGGGCCTCCCCCAGCCTGGCCAACCTGCCCCAGGTCGGAAGGGGTCCATTCTCCAAAGCATCTAAGACAGCTGGACATGAACTTTAGCCACAGCTGAAAAACTAAGCAAACCCTCCCCTGCTGTGCCTGCCCACGGCAGCAGAAGGAGCAGATGCAGCCGCAGTGGGAAGGCCACGGGGCCTCCACACAAGCTGGCCCGGGCTCCTTGGGAGAAGTGGTGGTTGGTGGCCCTCCCAAACACGGGGCTGTGACACACAGAAGGATTGTGTGGGCAAGGGCACCAATGCTGCTCCCACCCCATTGGCCAGGGCTGCACCAAAATCAGCAGCTCTGGCAAGTCCTCACCCAAGGAGACCTGCCACCGCCCCGAGTCCTGGCAGGGCTGGTGCTTGTCTCCTGCCCCAAAGAGCTGTGCCCCCGGGGGACTTCTGGCAAGGCCATCTCGACCACCTCTACATCTGCATCCTGCAGTAGCTCCACAAGGCTTTCAGTCAGGCTGCCCATTCTTTTGGCCTGTGAGGAACACAAGGCTGTGCTGTGAAGCCATGAACGGCTGCAGTGCCAACCCCACTCCGGCAGGGCAGCCCCACGGGGCTGAATGAGGAGGCAGCAGAGCTGGGAGCAGCTGCCACAGCTCCCAAAGAGATTTGTGCCATCACATTCTGTCCTTCTTGCAGTCTGAATCTAAACTGAAAAGTTTCCAGCCACAACTCACACAGAGAAATGTGCTCTCAAACCTGGGCCCTTACATTTGGAAACTTCTATTCTCATCCCAATCAAGTGACAGTCACTTTCCCCTTGCAGCCAGTGAACTGCTCTCCCACTGTGGTGCTCT
>NW_020904042.1:0-862 GCF_003984885.1 Neopelma chrysocephalum | reverse complement strand
CAGTTCACCGTTGTACCTCCGATAACACAAACCACCAACACGCTCCCAATTCACCAAGTCATGAGTCGGTCACGGCCAATGTCGGGGCAGTTCATGACCCCAATCCTGTGAGTCCAGGTCCTATCTGGTTATGAATTGCTGAGGCTTAAAAAGTTCTTGATAACCTCTCATTAAAGTTTATGAGTTCATAAGTAGGTGGCAGGGCAGGTGCCTTTGGATGGATTTCCCTTCTGCAGGGCATTCAGGGCTCTACATCCCTGCTGGAGTTCTCTTTTCCCAGCTTTCTGCCCTTCCCGGGAACCTGCCATCCAAAAGGAGCAGCTTTGTCACCCCCACTATCTCCACATTGGTAGTTCACAACATGGATTGACTTAATGGGAATTTTCAAACAGCTCAGAGGAAGGAGACACATGGAAAACACACCAGTTGCTCAAAACCCCTGACAAGCTCTTCATGGAACACCAGAAGGTTGAGACCCAAAAGCCCAAACTGGAATTTACAGAAAACAGCCAGAAAAGCTTCAAAGCTAATTCAATAACCTATGAAAGAAGGGGAGGATAAAAAAGAAGGGGAGCATTTCTTTTGGGGGTTAGATAGTGGCACCTTGACACAACAGCATGGAAAGGAATCAGTCTGGCTGTGGCAGAAGAAAAGATGGTGAATGGGTAAAATTTAAGCCCTGTAACCTTCAAGGTGGATGAAAGGAGAAGGGATATATGGAAGTACAGACAGACAGTTCCCACTGGGAAGGGAGGACACCAAAACTGAGGTGAGCTTCAGTCCAATGAGAGTTTAACATTTGCATAAAAATTATGTGTCATGTAAATTCTCATAATTATGCCTGATGTGGCTTTAGGTTTGC
>NW_020904041.1:0-2808 GCF_003984885.1 Neopelma chrysocephalum | reverse complement strand
TTCCCACACACTTACTGTAAATATACTTTTTACAAAACACTCAAGAACTAACACCTGCACCCTGAAACACAGCCAACAGTCCTGTCCTCGCACTGCTTATCATCTTTCCAGTCAACTCCCTGATACTCAAGGCTGCTCTGTCCATGGGAACAGCCAATTAACTTCACTGCTCTCATGGGAACGGCTTTATACCATCTAATATGTTATACTCATCCAGGGGTTCAACCTCCAGGGGCTCAGCGGACCTGCCGCTTCCCCCCACAATTCCCCCTGTCTGTAGTTGTGCAACAAAGACTGCCCGCATCATATCCTGCAGGGCCCTTTGCAGGAATGATACTAGACATGGCAGCATCAGTAACACAACCACAATCACCAACACTACTAAGCATCCCGTTTTGAACAGTGAAGCCAACCAACCAGGCATTCCCCATCTGCCAAATAAGTCCTCTAAGCCAAACAATCAGTCCCGTTTCAACAAGTCATGTTGTCGGACGACATCTTGTACCAGGAGAGATGCTTCAGTGTCATTCAAAGGAATACCAACAAGGCAGGTGTGAAATGGCTGTTCTGGATACACCAGTGATGCACAAAAGGTCGTCTGGTTCAGTTCCTTCATTAGTGTCACCCAGACGTTTCGACTGTTCCATGGAGTGAACTTTGACAGATCAGGAACTGCACTGACGACTTCCAGGGCCAACAGCAGGATGCACACATCGCGTAGGTACCCAGCGAGGGCCATCATCTGTCGAGTCAAGCATATCCCCTTCCCCAGGTTATCAACTCATGTGGACCAGACCATTGACCAGAGACAAGACCCCATATCTGCACAGGAGCTTTGCCAGATAGTGGCTGAGTTGATAAAAGAGAGAAGTGTCGAAAAGAAGGTGAATAAGGAGAATCACCAGAGAAGGTCAAAAAGTTTAAGACATATACAGCTTTGTCTAGCCTAGCCTGAAGGGGTTGTCCCTCATGGTCAAAAAGGTTAAGACATATACAGCTTTGTCCAATTGGAATTTCCCTAAAAAACTTAAGAAAGGGATGTGAAGGCAAATGATAAGAAATTTGACTGTGGAACTCAGTTAAAGCAGCTTGCAATTCATATTTGTTTTCCAGACACCACTCAAAGTAATGAGATTGTACAGGTACAACAATGCGAGCTGGATCTCTGCCAGTACACTCTACGCACCTTTTTCTAGCCTTAATGATGATTTGAGCTATGAGTTCAAACAATCCAGGAGCAGTTCTTTGAGCCCGATAAGGCAAATAGCCACTCTAGGATGTGCAGTGAATCAGACCATTGGTCAGACCACTGTACCAATGCCCCAAAAGGAACACCGTGATCTGCAAGAATAAAAAATTGGACAATTTGACAGTGATCAATTTGTGAAACAAATTTAGAATGTAAGGCCTGCTCTACTTGCTGGATGGTTTGAACTGCTCTGCTAGTCAGTTCTCTCGGTTCCTGAGGATTGTCAGAAAGCTTGAGCAGCTCAAATAGAGGTGCCAGAAACAAAACTCTGAGCAGTACCTCCCAATTCCACAACCCTGGCCCCTGCCGTGACCAAAGGCCAAGAGGCCGGCCAGGATGTCCGTGCAATGATAGTTATGTCAGCTCCAGAGTGTGGCAGTCCATTCGCCTGGACAACTGATGGCAAGCTTCAAGTGTTGCAGAGAGTACAGGTCATCTGTGGATGCTGCGCAGAAATCGACACTGACCAAAAGACTTGTGGTGTACCAGTAGAACCAAGTCCTTTATCCTGGCATTCACGAGGCTCTGTTTGGGGAACACAACTCACAAAAGGTACAAGTTGAGCTATTCGTGTCCCTTTAGAAATTGTCACTGGTGGATAAGGTGTGGAAACCATAGCACAGATCTGTCCTGTATAGCCAGCATTAATAACTCTTATCAGTCTCATAACTTGAGGGGAATTTACACCATATTTACCAACATTAAATTGCAAATCTTGCACAACTCTCCATGCAAAAGACGTGCTGATCAGCTCTCCCTGAATTACGTATAGCCTTTACGACAGGAAAGGCTAGGAGATCATCCTGGGTATTTTCAACCTTTTTCGAAGAGCAAGGATACCCTATTTTGCCATAAAAATCCCAGTTTCCATTAAGGGCAGCCTGTTGTCGTAAACCTTCCCAAAAAGACCCAGGGTCTCTAGGCAACACAACCACTTCAGCTGGGGGTAGGACCACACCCTTTGTTTTCCCTTCTTTCCCTTTCCCGCCTTTTGCTCCCCCCTGCTTCCCCCGTTTCTTCTGACAAGTCGGTCCCCCTTTAAGCAAAAGTACTGCTTCGTTAAGGGAGCTTTCACCATCGGTGTCGGAGGACGAGGTAGAGGGATGGACTGGGGGATAGGGGTCGGGTTCATTTTGAGAAAAGTCAATAAGAGGAGGCAAACTGTCATTGCTCTCCTTACGTTGCAGCTTAGCTAAGTGATCTGCCGGGGAAGGATATTGTATAGGAGGTGGAGGAACAGCCGCAGATGGATATGTCCTAAGAGGGGGGGGTTGACAGGGGAGAAGACAGACGGCTCCCCCACTGCGTCGCCCGGAGCCGCGGACGCTAGCCCGCCGCCGCCCGGGGCCAGCGCTGCTGCAGGCACGCTGCACGAGAGAGGAGGGTTACCAGGGGAAGCACCCACCGCAAGGGTAGAGTTACTGAAGAAGGGGGACAGCCCCCCCGCCGCGCCGCCCGGGGCCATGGCTGCCAGCAGCCCGCCGGCGCCCGGGGCCGCGGCCGTCAGCAGCGCGCCGCCGCCCCGGGTCGCGGCTGCACACGGACTCGCGGCCGGCGCA
>NW_020904040.1:0-606 GCF_003984885.1 Neopelma chrysocephalum | reverse complement strand
ATGGCCCACAAGGTGGGAAGGTCTTGAGACTTTCAATGCTTCTCCCCAGGAAGAGTGGCTGACCCTCTTTGTTTCTTCCATGTTTTCCCCTCTAAAGCAATATCTTGACAGGGAGTAACACACCTTAGCTCCACTCTCCTGTTGCCTGTGATGTGCAGGGCTGGTTGTACAGGCATTTTACAGTAACTGCCCTCAGTTTATTCACCTGCAGAGCAAATGTGGCTTCTTCTTCACTGTTGTCATAGCTGAGATACTCGGACAGATGTTACAATTCCAATTACTTGGATCCAAAGCTGTCTGAAGTCAGCAAAGGATAAAGTGACAGTGGACTCTGTTCAGTTCTTAGGGCCGAGGGACTGGAAACAGAAAGTGCTCTCACAAATAAAGAGTTCCATGTTCACTCTTGGTGTCTAATACATCCCTTTGCCTGCAGTAGAGCTTGTTATCTCTTTCCAAGGATGGCATTTCTCCGTTCCAGTCACTGGAAGCCCATGGCTGCTGGAATGCAAATGCTATTGCGACCGCCAAGGGAACTGGGAGCCTAAGTTGCAATAGAGGAACACCCAGCCTTTTGCCTTTAATGTCGTGGAAGTCCAGTCTGCAATG
>NW_020904039.1:0-494 GCF_003984885.1 Neopelma chrysocephalum | reverse complement strand
ATTACGGAGCGGGAGCCATCGATCCCGCGCTGACATCCCGCCTATCCTGACGAAATGGGAGTAGTTTGCCGGGTGACAGTCGCTATAGATTATTTGGGGGTGGGTTTGGGGGGGTTTGTTTTTTTCCTTCCACCCCCCCCCCCCTTCTCCTGCCTCGTTTCTCCGGCGCTCCACGGAGTCCAGGATGGATGGGGAGGAAGAGTTTTGGTTTCTAGTCTGACTCTTTGGCTTCCAAGGGAATCGTTCAGAGAATCGGGGAATGGTTTGGGTGGGAAGGGACTTGGAGATCATCCAGTCCCACCCCCTGCCTTGGGCAGGGACACTTCCCACCATCCCAGGTTGCTCCAACCTCCCCTTGGACACTTCCAGGGATGGGGCAGCCACAGTTTCTCTGGGAATTCCATCCCAGCCCCTCCCCACCCTTCCAGCCAAGAATTCCTTCCCAATATCCCATCTAACCCTGGGAAGCCATTCCCTGTGTCCTGTCCCTCCAT
>NW_020904038.1:0-444 GCF_003984885.1 Neopelma chrysocephalum | reverse complement strand
TTGCCCTCTGCATGGTCTCAGTTGCTCCCAGTATGATCCCAGTATGAATCCAGTCACCCTCAGTATGATCCCAGTAACTTCCAGACACTTCCAGTATGAATCCAGTTTGATCCCACTCATCCCCAGTATGGCTGCAGTCCCTCTCACACAGTCTCAGTATTATTGCAGTCAATCCCAGTATGACCCCAGTATGACCCCAGCAGGGGCCCAGCTGCTTCCAGTATGATCCCAGTCACTCCCAGCCACTCCCAGTATATCCCAGTTGCCTCCAGCATTCTCCCAGTATGATCCCAGTCATATCCAGCGTGATCCCACTTGCTTCCAGTATATCCCAGTTGCACCAACATGGTCCCAACTGCCCTCAGAATGCTCCTACTCACTCCCAGTATGATCCCAACCGCCTTCACTGTGGGCCCAGTTGCTCCCAATATGATCCCAGTTGTG
>NW_020904037.1:0-701 GCF_003984885.1 Neopelma chrysocephalum | reverse complement strand
CAGATCAGCTGGAGGTGCTTTTTTTTTTGGTCTTTCTGGCATTTTGGGTCTCAAAGGCCACAGCTGTGAGGTCACTGTCATTTGTCTGACAAATTTGTGTCCTTTTTTGGGGGAATTTTGATGCATCAAGTTGGAAAAGGCCCCTGCTCTGCCCGTGGCCAGGGGAGGGCACCAGATCTGCACCTTCTCCATCAGAACTGCTCCAAGGACTGATGGAGGTGCCTCTTCCTCCACCTGGAATTCCAGGTCCTGCTTTTTTGGAAGAGCCCTAAAGAGCATCCAGACCCCGGGCAAGGGCACCTTCCACACCTGGAGCAGGGAATCATGGAATAGTTGGGCTTGGAAGAGCCCTAAAGAGCATCCAGACCTCGGGCAAGGGCACCTTCCACCAGCCCAGGTCGTTCCAAGCCTGTCCTGGGGCACTTCCAGGCGTGTGGAATCCACAATTCCCTGCTGGGTCCTCCCCAACCCTCACAGGGAATGATTTCTCCCCAAAATCCCTCCTGGGATTGTCCACGGGGGAACTGGTCAAGCTGGAACCGACATCCCAACCAGGAGCAGGGCAACCACTTCCCAAACACGAGGGATTGCCCTGGGCTGGCTCCCAAAATTACTGGAATGCATCAAACAGGGAGAAATTCCATAAAAACGAGAGGCTGGGAGAATCCACAGCAGAAAAAGGACCAAGCAAAGGCAATTCC
>NW_020904036.1:0-707 GCF_003984885.1 Neopelma chrysocephalum | reverse complement strand
CACTGCCCAGGGAAAAGCTGTTCCTGGGTAAAACCAGGATTCCAGGGAAGGAAAACCACCCCTGGAACAAACCCCAATCCCACCAAACCCACGGACACACGGGAACAAACCACAGCCCCAAAAAAGCCATTTTTAGCCCCAAAATGTGAATTTTCCTCCCACCTCTCTGGCCAAATTTGGCGGTTTTTTAGCCCAGAACTGAATTTGCTGCTGGAGGTGAAATTCCAGAGTTATTTATAATTATAATTATTGATAATAATTCCCAAAAATCCAGATTAAGGATGAGCTTGAGCTTTAAATGCTCTTCACAAACCACCTCCTGCCCCCAGAAAAAAATCTAAAAATCTCAGGTTGAGGGTCTGGCTTTAAAAGAGGATTTTTTAATGCATTTTTTAGGGTAGAAATTACCACAAAAATCAACTTTTCTCCCCCTGAACAGCCACTTCTCCCCTCCACAGAAATTTTCCTTATTTTCTCCCTAATTTTTGATTAAAAAGTCTCTTTAACAGCAAGGAAAATAAATATCTTTATTTTTAAATAAAGGAGGAGCCTCCAAACTCCACGAGAGGTTAAAAGCAAACAAATAAAAGGTTTCCTGCCTTAAAGAAAATCATAAAAAAATCGAGATAAAAAGCTTTTTTAGTGGCTTTAAATGACCCGAATCTGATGTGATTTAGGTGATGAAAATACACTTTTGGTTGGTGGTT
>NW_020904035.1:0-844 GCF_003984885.1 Neopelma chrysocephalum | reverse complement strand
GCCTCCTTCCTCTGGAGAGGAAAGATGGCAATAACTGCTTCCTACTCCCAGTGACCCTCTGCATTAGGAGACCTTTGCTTCAGCACTAAGTAAATATTCATGAAATTACCTCCTCCTTTGAACTGGCTCCTTTGGAAACAGTCCTGGTCCTTCACAAATATTGTGCTTCATTTTGTTTGCGGGTTGTTTCTTTTAGCAACAAGAATCAGGAAATGCAGAATAAATACTGTTTGAAAATAAGAGGTAATGAAACAGCTGTGCTGTGTTTAAACCACTTAGTTGCCCTGGCTGGAGCGTGGTTCTGACCATTTTAAATACCTTTTATTTTGAATTACTAGGTAGATTTCCGTATTCACAGGTCGGGGATAGATGCTGGTTGGAAATAATGATGGTGATTAAGGAATGTTGTGGTCTAGAAAAGTATTTGTTATGGAATAATTGTGAACTATGAGTTTATTTACATGCTCTGAGTTTCATATGTTTAAATTGTGCCCAGTGCTGGGCCCTCAACAGGAGAGACCCGGAGGGGCTGGAGCGTGTGCAGGGAAGGGAACGGAGCTGGGAAGGGGTTGGAGCAGCAGGAGCAGCTGAGGGAGCTGGGGGGGCTCAGCCTGGAGAAAAGGAGGCTCAGGGGGGACCTTGTGGCTCTGCAAGTCCCTGACAGGAGGGGGGAGCCGGGGGGGGTCGGGCTCTGCTCCCAGGGAACAAGGGACAGGAGGAGAGGGAACGGCCTCAGGCTGTGCCAGGGGAGGCTCAGGTTGGCCAGCAGGAGGAATTTGTTGCTGGAAAGGGTGGTCAGGCCTTGGCAGGGGCTGCCCAGGGAGGTTTGGAGTCCCCATCCCTG
>NW_020904034.1:0-378 GCF_003984885.1 Neopelma chrysocephalum | reverse complement strand
CCCCCCCCTCCCTCGGGAATGTGGCTTTTGGCCTTTGGCCAGATCCGGTTCCTGCTCCTCCCCAAGGGGGGGAAAAACGGGACACGGAGGGAAAAACCCGCCCCCAGGGAAAGGATCCAGCGTTCTGCTCCTCAGCATCTCCTGGATCCACCTCCTGGATCCATCATATTCCATGCCCACAGTGCTCATCCCACAGCAATCCCGAGTGTCCCACATCTGGCAGCTCACATCCATCTCCTGGATCCATATCTATATCCATCATATTCCATGTCCGTGCTGCTCATCCCACAGGATCCCGAGTGTCCCACACCCGGGAGCTCACATCCCACATCCATCTCCTGGATCCATATCCATATCCACCATATTCCATGTCCACGG
>NW_020904033.1:0-469 GCF_003984885.1 Neopelma chrysocephalum | reverse complement strand
TATCGTACTGATGGAAGCCTATTCAACCTAAGGTGACTGAAGGTCCACACTAAGACCCTAAACCATCTTGTCCGGGAGCTGCTTTATGCTGATGATGCTGCCCTTGTTGCCCACACAGAAGCAGCCCTGCAGCGTTTAACATCCTGCTTTGCAGATGCTGCTGAGCTCTTTGGGCTGGAAGTCAGCTTAAAGAAGACTGAAGTTCTCCATCAACCTGCACCTCAGGAAGTCCTTCATCATCCCCACATCACCATCGGCAGTCAGAGGTCAAATCAGTCCAACAGTTTAATTACTTAGGCAGCCTCAACTCCTCAGATGGTAAGATTGACGGGGAGATAGACAATAGGTTAGCGAAGGCATATAGTGCTTTTGGAAAACTCCATAAAAGAGTATGGTGTAATAAACACTTGAAGAAAAGTACCAAGATCAGTGTTTACAGAACCATAGTGCTGTCTACTCTTTTATATGG
>NW_020904032.1:0-315 GCF_003984885.1 Neopelma chrysocephalum | reverse complement strand
TTTATTAACAATAATTTCCTATTGTGGTTGAGAAGATCTGTGTTGGACCTGAAGTGATCCAATTCAAACAGATAATGTTCAACCATAGAAACATTTCTTTCTTAAACCTGTATTTCTTCTGCAAAATGTATCCCACATGCATTTTAGTTTCCTGTAATAGTGATGAAAATAAAATTTTCCTTGACCAAAATGCTGTGGTTTGTTCTATGTTTTTCTTCTGAATTTGGGATGGACATTGCTGAAACCCAACTGTCCTAATGACCACTGAGATTAGAAATGCAGCTTTGATAACCCAGATTTCCTGTTGGCTGGATT
>NW_020904031.1:0-703 GCF_003984885.1 Neopelma chrysocephalum | reverse complement strand
CCTGAATTAAGGATTAATACTACGAAGCTAACTGAGTTGTCTAACACAGATACTAGAGGCAGAGGGGCAGATTGATTAAAAATTTATTTATGTGTTTGAAGAAATAGATATGGTGACAGAATCATACAATCACAGATTCTCTTAGGGGCAGAAGTCCCAGACCAAAGTGACACGAATGTTGTTATAAAGAAAAACTGGGAAATAAACCTTAAAGAGGTAGACAATGACATACCTGGACTGACTGTGGGACTAAAAGTTGTGGGAAAAACAGTGGTAGACACACTTTCTACAGTAGAAGAAACAATTTCAATAACACCTATGGTGCTTCTGGTTCCAGACTGAGGAACAGTGGTAGTGGGGACAGCTGTGGTGCCAGCGGTGCTTCTTATTTTTGCTTCGGGAGTAGTGGAAGCAGTAGTGGCAGAAGTTGGAGCCTGGGTTGCTGCACTGGAGGTTTCTCCTGGAGCAGTTTGGGCTGAGGGTGTTGTGGTGCTTCCCACTGTTGTCCTGGAGGTGGTGGCTGTGCTGGTGGCTGGTGTGGGAACTGTTGGTGTGGGTGTGATGATGATGGTGGTTGTGCCTTCAGTCTGAGGGGGAGAGGTCCTGGTGGTGGTTGCGATGTTGGTCGTGCCTTCTTTTGTCGTACGTGTGGTAGTGGGGACAGCTGTGGTGCCAGCGGTGCTTCTTATTTTTGCTTCAGGAG
>NW_020904030.1:0-600 GCF_003984885.1 Neopelma chrysocephalum | reverse complement strand
ATAAATTTTAATTAAAAGGCTTCTTCACCCTCTGGGAAAAAAAAAACCACCATAAAACCAACTACAAACCAACAAACCCCAAACCAACAACAACAAAACAAAACAACAAAGAAACCAAACAGCACCTGGCCAGGATTCTTTCATTTCCAGCCTGTTTCCCTTTTCCTCACTTTTTTTTTTCCACTTACTGAAACACATTGGTGTGTGCATGTTTTATTTCACTTAAAATAAACCCAACCCTTTCAATCTCGACATGTTTTAACACCAACCAGTGACCTTGTCTGAGACCACTGATTTATACAATTTGGCCATTTCACAGTTTTGGATATGAAGACTATTAGAATATTGCTCAGAAAGAATCTCTGCAAGCCACACAAACTTCTCTGAAGAAAATGAGTACTTGGCTGCCACAGCTTTCATCACCATCAGAGGAAACTTTGTTTTGCCTTTGCCTTGAGGTGGAATGTTCAGAGTTTGTGTGTAATTTCTTCACCTACCTCAGACACCACTGTTCCCAACATTTCTTGGAAATAAGCATGCTGAGCAACTTCTCGTTTGCTTTCATCTGAGAAATTAGTCTTCTGCTCCCACTCCCACTAG
>NW_020904029.1:0-880 GCF_003984885.1 Neopelma chrysocephalum | reverse complement strand
GGATTTTGTGGGAATTTTGAGCTTCTGGGGGTTTTTAGGGAGGATTTGGGGTATTTTTGGGGGGGTTGGGGGGCACAAAGTGACTTTTGGGTGGATTTTGTGGGAATTTCGAGCTGCTGGGGAGGATTTTAGGGTGAATTTGGGGTATTTTGGGGTTATTTTGTGGGCACAATGTGGTTTTTTGGGGGTTCAGGGGGAGATTTGGGGGATCCCGGGTGGTTTTGGGTGGATTTTGTGGGAATTTTAAGCTGCCGGGGCGGGTTTAGTGTGGATTTGGGGTATTTTTGGGGGGTTTGGGGGCACAAAGAACCTTTTTTGAGGGTCCACGCAGCATTTGGAGGGTCCCGGGTCGGTTTTTCGGCAATTTTTGACCCATTTGGGGCGTTTTTAGGAGGTTTGGGGGGGGACCCAAAATGGCGGCGGCTCCTGAGGGGGGACGAGAAAAATGGCGGGAAAACGCCGGGAGAGGGGGCGTGGCCAGAAAAAGGGCGGGAACCAGAGGGGGCGGGGCCAATTCGGGGGCGTGACCAATGGGGAGTGCCTGGTACAAAGGGGGCGTGGTCACTGATGGGGCGTGGTCGCTTTTTTGTGGGCGTGGCCACACACAAAGGCCTGTCAGCGATGAGGGGGCGTGGCCACGTAAATAAAGGGGCGTGACCGACCCAAGGGAGGTGCGTTCTTAGCCCCGCCCCCTCCCTCCCCTCTCAGCCAATCAGCGCCTCATCTCCCTCGGTCTCCATGGCGACGCTCTCCCAACATGGCGCCGCCGCCGTCGCCGCCGCTGATTGGTCCTCGCCCGGCGATGGGCGTGGCCTGGGGAAGGGGAAGGGGGGTTTAACCAATCAGCGCGCGGGGGGTGGGCGTGGCCGCCGCCATTTTG
>NW_020904028.1:0-382 GCF_003984885.1 Neopelma chrysocephalum | reverse complement strand
ATTCAGAGGCGTCAATCCAAGGTCACAGCTGGTGATCCAAGATCCCATTGGTTGATCCAGCTTTTCCCACTTTTCCCTCCCTCCCGGCCGGATTTGGAGGATTCCAGAGGTTTCCTTACCTGCCGGGGCTCCGCAGCTCCGCTCGCATTCCCGCCGGGATGGGAAGCGATTCCCGTTCCCGCCGCATCCCCCGAACAGGAAGGGCCGGCAGGTCTTGGAGTCGGGATGGAAGTACCAGAGCAGGGAATATTCCCGGCAGGATCCCTCATCCATGGGCTGCAGGCAGGAGGCTGTGGGAACACATCCCAAAAATCCCAGGAAAACGTGTTGGATCCGGCTGGGAAAAGGCCCCGTTTTCCCAGGAAAAATGGGTGGAGGTGGG
>NW_020904027.1:0-649 GCF_003984885.1 Neopelma chrysocephalum | reverse complement strand
GTCAGTCCCTCTCGCTTAAAAACAAGAAAGGAGGAAACTTTTGTGAATCAGAAAAAAAGGTAAGGTTTAGGGTGATCTGAGAGTAATTGTTCTCCTCATTAAAAGAAAAGTTAGAAAATGTAAAAATATCGTATTTACATAAGCAAAAAAAAATATATGTAAATGTAATGTATTTGCAAAAGAAAAAAGAAATACATGGAATAAAAGAAATATTTTGCAGGCCTGACATGACAAGATTCCAAGGGCTTTCCCTTCAGTCTGTTGTTGATTTTTCTTGAGTGTTCCAACATGAGTATTAGCTTCGTACAGATTAATGAAAGAGTACAATTCTGGACAGTGCCTTTCAAGGCTTCCCTAGCTGTACTATGATTTCTTGCACCTAGATTTTATTAAGAGCAGATGCTTTGCTTTCCTTATTTCTCTGCCATGTATATTTGCTTCTGGTTATTCACTGAGACTCAATGAGATGAACCTAAAAGCACACGAAAGCGCATCTCAGTTAAACAAGGCCATTGGAGTCGAATAAGGAGCGTGAAGCACTTCTGGGCTTGCTGATTGGAATCGAAGAGGGATCCCAGCGCCGGTGCAGCCCCCAGCGCGGCCCAAAGTCGGTCCCGGTTGAGCGCGGCCATGAGGCGGCTGCAGTGTT
>NW_020904026.1:0-407 GCF_003984885.1 Neopelma chrysocephalum | reverse complement strand
CATTAATTCACAAACAATATTCAGCAAAAACTCCTCTGGAGGGGGAGCAAATCTGTTCCCTGCCCATGGCAAGGGGTGGGACTGGATGGACTTTGAGGTTCCTTCCCATCCAAACCATTCCAGAATTCCATGATCCAACTTTACAGATCCATACAACATTGCTCCTCTTTTATAGATGGAAAAATGGACTCAGCAGAGAGTTTTTGGGAAGGAGTTCCTCCCTGTGAGGGTGGTGAGGGACTGGAGTGGAACTCCCAGAGCAGCTGTGGCTGCCCCATCCCTGGAAGTGTCCGAGGCCAGGTTGGAGTAACCCGGGATAGTGGAAGGTTGGGGAGGGAGGGAAATGGCAGGGAGGGGGGAATTCGACTGGATGGGCTTTGAGGTTCCTTCCCACCCAAACCATTCCA
>NW_020904025.1:0-361 GCF_003984885.1 Neopelma chrysocephalum | reverse complement strand
AATTCTCCAGTGGAACCTCAGGAAGCACTGTTCCAGTGATAATGTCATGGGCAGTGACACTGGAGCACAGGAACACTGTGACTGAAACACATGGACCCCATGGTGGGGACTCCAGCCCTGGAGATACCAAAAAACCACCTGAACCTACAGCAACTGGCTCCACGTGGCCCTGTGTGAGCCAGACTGGGCCAGATGACCCCCAGAAGTGTATTCCAATCTCAGTAAATGGTGATTCTGTGATTTCCCCCTGAGCAGCTCAGCTGGGTGTCCCAGGAGCGAAGGACCACGAGGAGACTCAGGATATAATGCAACATAAACTTTAATGAGTGTAAAGACAGAAACAAAGCAGTGAGGGCTGGAA
>NW_020904024.1:0-529 GCF_003984885.1 Neopelma chrysocephalum | reverse complement strand
CATCTTCTTGGGACACATCTTTGCCATTGCTGTCTTCCGCTTGGGACAGGTCTTGGTCCATCTGGTCTTCCTCTCTCTCACTGTCGTCTTCTCCGTGGGACACCTCTTTCCCCTTGCTGTTTTCTCTTTGGGAGAGCTCCTTATCACGGCCATCTTCCCCTTGGCTCAGCTTTTGGTGTCCCTCATCTTACTGCTCTTTCTCCTCCTCAGCCCAGGCCCAACGATTTTTTGGAAAAGTTTCTTCCACCCACTTCAGCAACTTCTGCTGACTTGAGATTTCCCCTAAAAGCTGGAGACTGGCTTTCCTGAGTGGAAGCACTCTGCACTCTGCAGGGGCCTGGCACCTGGTCTTCTGCTGCTGCAGAGGCTCTGCATTGGGCACAATGGTCTGATCCTTCCCGGTTTTGTGTTGCACTGGCAGAGATGTGCTGGTGAGGATGATATTGGCCCTCAGCAGTGCTGGGTCTTGCTCTGACCCTTTCCTCTGGTGCTGTGTCCCTGCTTGCCTGCCCTGGGAAGCAGACACAGG
>NW_020904023.1:0-353 GCF_003984885.1 Neopelma chrysocephalum | reverse complement strand
TAAAAACCCCTTTAATTGGCAGCCTGATGAAAATAATCCTCATGCAATCACACCTCGAGGTTTGCCTCCAAATGGGAATGTGGGGTGTGTTTGTGGGCCCTTCTGGAAAGGTTTTGAGGGTTGGAAATTGCAACACTGTTCCCCAAAGGGAAACTCCAGTCCTTTAAACAGGAGTTGTGGCACATCCAGCAGATTTATCCCCCCCTCCTGCCCAGCACATGTCCCAGCTGGAAGTTGGCCACGGACATGTTGAGGGACAGGCAGCCTGTGGGGCCACCCCTGCCACGGGATCCATGGAATGGGGGATTTGTGAGGAGCCTCTCCCCTGCCCTTTCCCATTTTGTGGAGAGCAG
>NW_020904022.1:0-661 GCF_003984885.1 Neopelma chrysocephalum | reverse complement strand
TCAGAGGGCAGGAGCCCCCGGGCCAGACCCCACAGCCCAAATGGAGAACAAGTCACAGTTTCCTTCCCACTCCTCAGTGTTGCTCCAGGTTGTGTCCTCCCCCCATCCTTCTCACCCTCTGGATGGCATTTGGGGTGGGAAAGGGGGGGCTTTCCTCCTTCCCCAGCACCTGTGGGCTCACAGAAACGTTTCAGCCCAGGGATCAAAGCCCTGCCTGTCCATCTATTCCCCACCCAGCAGCTGCACCTCTGGGTTTTACCTGCACAGACAAATTCCTGCTGGGGCAAATTCCAGCTTTCCCACAGAGCGAAGTTGAACCCCTGGTGCTGAAGATGGGCCATTTGGGGCAGGTTACTCCCTGGTGAGCGACACTGGTGCTCGCAGCAGCTCATCAGTGGATGCAGGAGGTCAGATCCACACCCCCCTCTCCATGGCAGGGGATCAGATTCTCCTCTGCCTCCCCAGCTTGGGGCTATTTCATAGAATCATAGAATCAGCTGGGTTGGAAGGGACCTCCAAGATCATCCAGTCCAACCCTTGATCCAACCCCACCGTGGTTCCCAGCCCATGGCACTGATGCCACATCCAGTCTGTCCTTAAACACCTCCAGGGACGGAGAATCCACCCCCTCCCTGGGCAGCCCATTCCAATGGCTGAGCAC
>NW_020904021.1:0-467 GCF_003984885.1 Neopelma chrysocephalum | reverse complement strand
TTATGTCCCATTGTTGCAAAAATTGTCCTAGAGTCCTGCTAACATACACAGGTCCATTATCCGTCTTCAGTGTTTTAGGGACTCCCATGACAGCAAAGCAATCTGTCAAGTGTCGTTTTACATCTTGAACCTTTTCTCCAGGCTGCAGCGTGGCCCATACGAAATGACCGTAAGTATCTATTGATACATGCATGTATTTCAAACGACCAAAAGCAGGAACATGTGTGACATCCATTTGCCACAGCTCGTTAGCTTTTAGTCCTTTGGGATTGACTCCCACTCCAAGACCCACCCCTTTGTTTTGCTGACTACAAATAGGGCATACTTTCACTATTGCTCTGGCATCCTCGACTGATAGTCCATATGAATGACTGAGACCCTTCGCATTTTGGTGATATATAGCATGAGCCTCACGTGCTCTAAGGAAGGGAGATATAGGGGCTTCTGTTACTGCTGACACTAAATGA
>NW_020904020.1:0-824 GCF_003984885.1 Neopelma chrysocephalum | reverse complement strand
ATGAAGGGACTGGAACCGCTCTGCTCTGAGGAAAGATGAAGAAAGATGGAACTACTGAGCCCAGAGAACAGAAGGCTCAGGAGGATGTTCTCAATGTCTACAAATACCTGAAGGGAGGGTGCAAAGAAGATGGAGCCAGGCTCTGTTCAGTGGGACCCAGTGACAGGACCAGAGCCAGTGAGCACAAACTGAAACACAGCAGGTTCCCTCTGGTCACCAGGAAACACTTTGTTATCGTGAGGTCACTGAGCGCTGGCACAGATTGCCCAGGGTTGTTGGGGAGTCTTCCTCCTTAAAGATATTGAAAAGCTGCCTAGACATACCCATGCACCAACAAAAAGAAAATAAGAAAATGCAAAAAAGTCCTTTTTACTAACACTTAAGAAGACAATAAAAGTCAAACCATGACAATTTTTTAATATATGTTTTATTTCCACGAAAACATGTTTCAGAAGTATGTTGTTTTGGTACATTATTACCCAATTAAGTATTATTACTTGTCATTCCAGATTAGAAAATGCAACTGCAATTACATATTACATTTTCCTTACAGAGATTAGCAGTATGACAAAGTAGATAATGTACATTTCTTTATTTAAAGAAATAGTCAATAACTGAAATTTTCACAAATTAGAAAGCTTACAAAGTTCTATTTTATTATTTTCTATTAATCCCTTTTACTGAGAAAATTTAAAGTCAGTAAGCTCATAGAGAGAAAGAATAAATTCAACTACATCTGTTTCGTGCAAATAGCAAAATCCTTACCAAAGAAACAATGCCCAAAACCCACCAGCACAAAAGCTATTTATAGTGAGTTAAGTTGA
>NW_020904019.1:0-845 GCF_003984885.1 Neopelma chrysocephalum | reverse complement strand
TTTTTAAGGAATTTTTAAGGGTTTTTTTAGGGATTTTTAAGGGATTTTTTAGGGATTTTTAAGGAATTTTTTTAAGGGATTTTTAAGGGATTTTTAAGGATTTTTAGGGATTTTTAAAGGATTTTTTAGGGATTTTTAAGGATTTTTTAGGGATTTTTAAGGGATTTTTTTAGGGATTTTTAAGGGATTTTTTAGGGATTTTTAAGAGATTTTTTAGGGATTTTTAAGGATTTGTAAGGAAATTTTTAAGGGATTTTTTAGGCATTTTTAGGGATTTTTTAAGGCATTTTTTAGGGATTTTTTAGGGATTTTTAAGGGACTTTGAAATGATTTTTAAGGAATTTTTAAGGGTATTTTTTTCCTTAAAAATCCCTTCAAAATTCCCCTAAAAAACCCTAAAAAAATCCTTAAAAAACCTTTAAAAATTCCTTTAAAAAATCCCTGAAAAATCCCTTAAAAATTTCTTTAAAAATCCAGAAAAATCCTCAAAAAATTCCTTAAAAAATCCTTTAAAAATCTCTTTAAATAATTCCTTAAAAGTCCCTAAAAAATTCCTTAAAAAATCCCTTAAAAATTCCTTAAAAATCCTTAAAAAATCCCTAAAAAATCCCTTAAAAATTCCTGTAGAAATCCTAAAAAACCTTAAAAATCCCTTAAAAATTCCTAAAAAATCCTTAAAAAATCCTTTAAAAAATCCCTAAAAATTCCTTTAAAAATCCCTAAAAAATCCTTTAAAAATCCCTAAAAAATCCTTAAAAAATCCCTAAAAAATCCTTAAAAAGTCCTTAAAAATCCCTAAAAAATCCCTAAAAAATCCCTAAAAAATCCTTAAAAATCCCTAAAAA
>NW_020904018.1:0-559 GCF_003984885.1 Neopelma chrysocephalum | reverse complement strand
GCCCTGCTGGGTGTTCCCTGTGCCCCCAGCCTGGCGGCAGGTGACCCTGGGGCAGGGCATGGCCAGGACGTGCCTGACCTGCTGATGGGGCGGGGTGTCCTTATCCCAGGATCATGTCCTCCTCCTTCTCGCCTTCCTCCTCTACTTCCATCTCCTCTTCTTCATCCTCTTTCATGTCCACCTCCATCTCTTCTACATCGTCTTTTATATCTCTCTCCATGTCCACTTCCATTGGCTCTTCGGTGTCTCTCTCAGCCTGCAGCAGGGAGCACAACCTCAGAGAGGGGTCCCTGTCCCACTCCAGCCCCACTGAGCTCCAGCCCACCTGGGCAGTCAGGAGGTGCCCACCTCCATGGATAGGCACTGTACCTTCACTGGGAGGAGGTTGCCCATCCTGCTGGGATGGATCACAAGACCAGACTGCAGCAGAGCCAGGACTGACGGATGTTCAAGGGAGCAGGTGGGGACAGTCCAGAGGGAACAGGGTGAAGGGTACTCTTGGAACAAAAGGCGGTCAGGGCAGAGGGTGCACTGGGAGCTGCTCCGGGCTCGCTGGCAG
>NW_020904017.1:0-505 GCF_003984885.1 Neopelma chrysocephalum | reverse complement strand
TGCAGTCCACAGAAGTCCATGAAGCAGCTGAGATCCTTCAGCCCATGGATGACCCCATGGCAGAGAAGGTGTGGTGGGTGTATCCTGAACGATTGCAGCCCATGCAGTGGTCACTGGCCCGTGGAAGCCCATGGAACTGACCTAGCCTGAAGAACTGCAGCCCATGGGACTGACCCATGCTGGAGCAGGAGAAGAGCATGAGGAGGAAGGAGTGGAGACAGCTCAATATGACCTGACTGCAAACTGCATTTTCTGTCCCCCTGCATTGCTGTAGGAGAGGAGGTAGAGACACTGGGAATGAAGGAGTGAACTTGAGCCTGGAATGAATGGCGGGTTGAGGCAAGGGGTTCTAGTTCAGTCTTCGTTCCGCATCACTTTACTCTTTTTCCAAATGGCAATAAATTCAATTCTTTTTTCCCTAGTTGACTCTGTTTTGTCAGTGACAGAAACTGGTGAGTGATATCCCTGTATTTACATCGACTCATGACTTTTTCGATCTTATTTT
>NW_020904016.1:0-517 GCF_003984885.1 Neopelma chrysocephalum | reverse complement strand
GCACAAAGCTAATTGGTACCCAGGTGCAAAAATTACACAAAACAACAACATTTTCTTGTCCTCGAAGATGTTTAGCAGTGAGAACTTTCACCTTTCTAAGATACTGTTGTCCTCTTGCAAAAAGGGACTTGTCCATTTTTTGTTTGGTTGGGTTTCTTTGTTTATAAAGTTGTATGCTGATAGGGAATTTTCTGAACCAGTTAGAACAAAGAGACACCACAGTTTCCTTGCCTTGAAAGGAAATTAAATGAGATGGTGATGACAGAAAGAATGCACAGAAAAGTCCATGGAGAGCGCTCAGAGCAAAGGAAGAGTAGTTAGGAACTTAAGTAGATTCTAACTTTTAAAGGCAACAGCAATTAAGAGTAGGTAGATACTTTAAAAAGTTAGAAAAAAAGAAGTTAAAAGTATGAAAAAACATCACTGCTAATGAGCAGGTGGTTTGACTGGTAGATGGAGATCAAGGTAGCCAAGGTTTAGCAGGGAGTCAGAGGACACATTATCAAACTTGCTCAAG
>NW_020904015.1:0-1110 GCF_003984885.1 Neopelma chrysocephalum | reverse complement strand
GGTCTCAGTCCCTGAGCAATCCTCTAATTTGCCACATGAAGTGTGCTTCCAAAGCAGAACTGCCAGAAGCCCTGGTCCCAGAGGCAGCACCAGGCTGAGATAGCCAGAGTTCTCCAGCTTGGCACTAGGTCCCAGGAAGAAACCATCTCTGGAGGAACTTAGGCTATGTCCTGTCAGCAAGGAAAGTCGAGGGAGAGGTCACCCTGACCCCGATCCTCAGAACCTCTTCTCCCTCATGCCTCTCCCTTTGGACCACACACGATCCTTTCTTTCTTCCCATGCCAGCTCATTGACTGTCTCTGGACTCTTCAAAGGAATTTTTCTTCTCCTGTGAAGGCGCAAGATTCAGGATGGGAACAGTTCCAGGCATAGAGGAAGATATACAGCAATTGACAGGACTTTATTATACGGACTTTACAGTTTTTATGTGCTTATAAATATACACATTGTATGTTGCCCCTTTATTTATATTTCCCGGGCGTGGTCAAGCATGCCAGCTTCCCTGCTCCCTGCTTCCCCGCTCCCCTCTCTGATTGGCCGGAGAAGCTGCAGAGAGGAGACAGCCACCATTCGTCCTTTCCTTCCCCGGCTCCTCCCACGTTCCACCCTCTGTTGCCTGTGTCCCTATCCCAATTTGTTCCTCCGTTTGTCTGTCTCATGCTCCACCCCATGTTCTGGCCCTTTCCCCGCCTGAACTGATAAAAAATCCCGTGCACGCCTCAATTAAGGATTCCATCTGCACCACTACCTGTCTCCGGACCCATCCGAGCTGTGTCATGGCCCCATTCTCCCTCGGACCGTGGCATTCTCCTCTCCCTCTCACTGCAAAGTCTGTGAGAGCCCTCAGAAATCAGAATGCTTGGGCTGCTGGGGTGTCTTTCCTGGTCCTGCCTCTCACTGATGTTACTTGCTGTGCTCAAAGAACCACATAGAAAAAAAGAGCCATCACAGAGCTGGGTGGGAAGAGGGGTGGTGGGGCAGGAACTGAACCAGGCATGTCTGGGGAGGACAGGGAAAACTAATGGGAAAATTCTAGGGACCAATGTGTGTCCTTTATACTTCATTCTTTCATCTCTCAAGGCCTTCAGAAGGAGAAGGGGAGCTCTTAGC
>NW_020904014.1:0-1436 GCF_003984885.1 Neopelma chrysocephalum | reverse complement strand
CGCCCCTGCGTGTGCACTCACCACTTGTCCAGGCTCGACTGGGGCAGTGTTACCTGCTGGGGCCATCTCTAGCTGCCCCCATTGTGACACAATCCCTGTGATGTCACAAGAGCCAGATCACATCACAGCCAGGCCAACCCCGCCCTCATCCCCACCCCGGCTCAGCAACTCCCAGTAGCCCTGGTGTAATGCTTAAGGCTGCCTTGGAGTTAATCTTCTTCCAAGAACTTCCATTCTTCATTCTTTTGCATTTATTATCATCTGCTCTTCACTGGCAGTCACATGGAATAGCCATGTTTGAAGGGACCCTTGAGGGTGTTGGAGTCCAAGCCCTGACTCCACACTGGTTGAGCTTAAGTTAAATCTCTGAGTCACGGAGGTTGGAGAAGACCTTGGAGATCTTTTGTCCAACTGTAAACTTTACATCGCCTATTCCACCAAGAAACCGTGTCCCCAAATGACATATCAACAGGCTTTTGAAATGCCTCCAAGGATGGGGAGTTAGCCTTTTCCCTGGGCAGTCTGTTCCCAAACTTGATAAGCTTTTGGGTGAAGGTATTTTTCCTAAGATCCAATCAAAATCTCCCCTGGTGCAACTTGACGCCCTTTCCTCTTGTCTTAGTGCTTGTTCCCTGGGAGAACAAGCCATCCCCCGCCTGGCTACCACTTCCTTTCTGGTGGTTGTAGAGAACAATTAGGTGCCCCCTCAGCTTCTTTCTCCTCATGCTAAACACACCCAGCTAAACACTCAGACACTTCTCATCAGATTTGTACACCCGTCACCAAAAATCCTCCAGAATCCATGGGACAATAAAAACCTCTAGCACTGCATTTTTCCTGTTAGAAAGCAAGGCATTACTTTATTCCCAATCCTGGGTGTGTCCATGTCCTACAGAATCCCGGCCTCTACCCAGACAACAATGCAACAGTTTTACAACTGTTCATTAATTTTTAGGAAAGAAAGAAATGTATGCTTATTGGTTCTAAATGACGTAATTCCCTTCCATTGATGAGTAATCTCTCCTCTATGGTTATTAATTCCTCTCGGTTCATGCGAATTAAGGCCATATTTTTAATCTTTTTAGGATGAGCTTGCCCTGGTACGGACTTTCCGTCACATATACCGGGTCTCTCTTAGTCTCTTCTTTACCTTCTGGTTTCTGTAAAATATCCTCGTGGTCCATAAATTCTGCATGCTCAATTTCCAACTTCAACAACACATCTTTCTCTCCCTATCAGAGTTACTTGATCAAAAATGAAACTTCCAGTGTTTTCCCAAGCCATGCTCCCACAACGGCAGCTCATGTCAAATGCTGCTGAATGCAAGCTGAAAATGATTCAACAGATTGCATATTATTAGTTAAAACAATTAATTAACAAGTTAATGACATTAGAAAAGAGAGATCATTTCCAGCAGAGCCACAGTGGTTGCAGGA
>NW_020904013.1:0-544 GCF_003984885.1 Neopelma chrysocephalum | reverse complement strand
TACCAGGGCAGTGGCCTGGGTGAAAGGCAAAGGTCTGAGGGGAAGGACAGAAAGAAAAATTTGGGAATGATCAATGGGAGGGTGTTTGGGGACCCTGGCTAGGACACAGAGCAGATGCTGGGGAGGAGATGCCTGAGGGGACCAAAAAGGATGGGATGGGAGGTCCAAGAGGTGGGATTTGGGAGCACCATTAAAAGAAAGAGGTGGGGGCCCTCCCAGCAATTGATAGTGGACCTCCCTTGTGAGGGACCTCCTTGGTCAGGTTCCCTGAGCATCTGGGGCTGTGGGCACCGGGAGATTTGCAGTGGAAGTGGAGTGAAGAGAGGGAATAGTGGGAGGGAGAAGCTACAGTGCCCAGCACTAGAGGTTCAGGAGAGCTGAGGATCCTCTGGCCTGGGAGAGGGAGAGGCCAAGGCAAGGAGATTTGGGATCACAGCCACGATTCCACCCTGCAGCAGAGCTGCTGTCCTGCAGACAGGAGCATCCCCATCCCTCATCCCATGGCCGTGGCATGGGGGCCTCACCTTGGCATCTGCCGGGGGGC
>NW_020904012.1:0-422 GCF_003984885.1 Neopelma chrysocephalum | reverse complement strand
TGCAGTTAGTTGTTCAGACACAGCTTTGACTTGTCCGTCAGCAGCGACGTCTGGCTTCCCCTGGGAGTCAGCACCAGTGCTGACACTCCCAGGCAGTGTGGCATCTTCCTGGCCCAGATCAGCTGTGGAGTAGGTTTGGTCCTCGTCCAAAGCTTCTCTCACTATTGTGGATTGCTGCAATTTCCGTGTGGTCCTTCTCTTGGGTGGAGGTGGACAAGAAGGTTTGTGAGGCTGCATCCACCGCTTTCCCGGGCGGGAAGTGTCGGATTTGGCCGGGGTTGGCTGAATACATTCCTGAAAGGTGACACCAGGTTGTGGCCACTGTTGCCTGGACAAGTGCTGAGGCTTCCCACAGGTCCAGGACAGCACTCTGCCTCAGCCAGGCAACGAGGGCAGGAGAGAAGGGCTTCCCTCAGGACTCC
>NW_020904011.1:0-500 GCF_003984885.1 Neopelma chrysocephalum | reverse complement strand
GATCATGAGGTTTTTGTCAACCTTGTTTTCCTTTTGCTGAAAGCTGGATTTGGGCTCCCACATCTGCCCCTTCTTTTTTTATTTTTCTAAAAAAAAATAACTCAGAAAAACTTTGATCAAACGTTTGTTAATGCAAGGCAAGATGCAAAGGAATACAAATATTGCTTTAAATGTTTTTCTTTAACTTATCATGCTAACTAAACATGTAATCTAAGCTTTGATTACTATTTTCTTTCTTCAACTTATCAATGCTTTGATGGATCGGTTTAGAGTGAGTTAATAACAAATTTTGTAGCTGCATTTTAGAAGCAAAGTTATTCTTAAATGGATCTAACAAGAAACATTGCAGTCTTCCTTTTAATACCACAAATGAAATTAATTTTAGCAAGGAGGCTCCTTTTTCAAGGCAATGTACAGTCTTCTATATATTTAAATGGAAAGGATGATTATGCCAAGGCATTGTGTGTCGGAATAGTTTGGGCCACAAGGTTTGGCTTTAT
>NW_020904010.1:0-392 GCF_003984885.1 Neopelma chrysocephalum | reverse complement strand
AGCGGTTTGGTGGTGTTTTTCTCTGTTGCGAGCGTCCTCGAGGCCGGCCGTGGGACTTGGTGACATTGAGCTTTTGCGAGGTGTCCCCAATCCCCGCGGCAGCTGCCCTTTAGGCCGCACTGCAGGTCCTGCTAACCCCTAGCGTTTGCTAGGCTGTTCCATCTTTCAGGGGCCCTCGAGGCCGCACTGCAGGACTTGATAACTCCTAGTGTTTCCTAGACTTTTCTCTCTTTCAGGTGCCCTTGAGGCCAGACCGCAGGGATTGGTGACCCGGAAATTTTCCGAGGAGTCTCCAATCCCTGCGGTAGGTGGCCTCAAGGGCAGCCTGCCGGACTTAGTGACCCAGAGATCTTCCGAGGTGTCTTTCTCTTGCAGGTGCCCTCCAGGCACCT
>NW_020904009.1:0-892 GCF_003984885.1 Neopelma chrysocephalum | reverse complement strand
AGGCCTCCAACAACACAGGGCTCTGCAGGACAGTGTGGAAGGGAAGGGAGAGGAGGCCAGGCAGGAGAAGGGCTGCTGCTCCCTGGCAGTGCTGCTCTGCTGGGACTCTTTTCTGGCCCAGCACTGCACAGAGGCACCGACCCTGCAGCTGCAGAGAAGTCAGAGAGGAAAGATGTCAGGCAAACAAGTCAATGCAGAGTTCTTTATCTGGTTTAAGCAAACAGTGAGTACAATTTCCAATTTGTACAGCCTCTGGGCCAGGCTAGAAAGGCAAACCCTGAACTGAAAATGGTGTTTATATATATAAATATATATATACTTTTATATAAATATATATATATTTATATAAACAATGATTTTTTGGTATGAACAAATTCTCACAAAAATAACACCCCTACCAGGAGCAAAAAATAGAGAAGATATGGTGGGCCTTTATGGAAGAACATAACAGGACTGACCTTTAATGAGGTACATAACATGCAGAAGAAGGAGAGTTTATTGCTTGTGGAAAACACCCAGTTATCAGTTTCCTCAGGGCATCCTTGAGCTCCTGGTTCCTCAGGCTGTAGATGAGGGGGTTCAGTGCTGGAGGAACCACTGAGTACAGAACTGAAAGAATAAGATCTAGGGATGGGGAGGAGATGGAGGGGGGCTTCAGGTAGGCAAATACTGCAGTGCTGAGGAACAGGGAGACCACGGCCAGGTGAGGGAGGCAGGTGGAAAAGGCTTTGTGCCGTCCCTGCTGAGAGGGGATCCTCAGCACAGCCCTGAAGATCTGCACATAGGAGAAAACAATGAAAACAAAACAACCAAAACCTAAACAGGCACTAACCCCAAGAAACCCGATTTCCCTGAGGTAGCCTGAGTGTGAGCAGGAGAGCTTGAGGATGTG
>NW_020904008.1:0-330 GCF_003984885.1 Neopelma chrysocephalum | reverse complement strand
CCCTTATCCTGTGTTTGATCATGATTCCATGATTTTATGAGCTAAAATAATCCATTTATATATATATTTCTATATCTCAGATGTTTCCATGCAGGGAGGTGGAGGAGGAACATTTGGGACTGAGGTCACAGGCTCCAGCTGGTCAGTCTGGAGCTTGGAAAGCCAAGGGAAGACTTGAAAATGGGATTCCAACAGGAGAAGGGATTCAAATACGGGATGATGGGATCAAACACAGGGGAGTGGGATCAAACACAGGATAATGGGATCAAAAACAAGATAATGGGATCAAACACAGGAGAATGGGATCAAACACATGATTATGGATTCAAA
>NW_020904007.1:0-441 GCF_003984885.1 Neopelma chrysocephalum | reverse complement strand
TGTGGAGGATCAATTGTCAGATTGGGAAAGATACAAGAAGTGGAGAGAACTGTATGGAAATTGAATAGACTGTGAACTTTGAACACGCCGAATGGACCTCCACATCACGGACTGACTGTTATTTTCCCCAGTTATATTGTGTTATTTGTTCTTACTGTTGTATTCCTGTTTGTCCCTGGTTTTCATAAAATTTTAATGTACCCTCCATGTTGGCCCTTCTTCCCCCTCAGGTTTTCCCGCCTTAAGTTGTTTATTCCCCTGCTTTCCCGCTCCTCTGCTACTGATTGGCTAAAGTTTGCCGCAGTGCAGAGTGAGCTCCCATTGGCCCCTTTCCCTAGATACTCCAAAGTTACGCCTACCTCTCCCTCATCCACCAATCCTCGCATTCCCTGGGTTGTCAATCCCATGCTCCTCCCCAGTTCTGAGTCCTCCCCTCAGACC
>NW_020904006.1:0-883 GCF_003984885.1 Neopelma chrysocephalum | reverse complement strand
GGAGATGTGGGAGTGAAGTGAGAACGACTGGGAATGGACTGAGAGGGACTGAGATTGAAGTGTGAGGGACTGGGCTGGACTGGGAGTGACTGGTGTGGCCTGGGAAGGAAGCGCTCGGGCCTGGGAGGCTGAGTGGTGGTGAGGGAAGTGTTTGCTTTGGGTCTGCCTGGCAACTGGAGCGTCATCAGAGACACGCGCTGGGATTGGCTGAGAGGTATGGGGTGATTCCCGGAGAGGTTTTGAGGGGCTCCAGGGTCATTCCCGGGGCAGAGGCCGGGGGGACCCGCTCTGCCCCACGCTCACCTCTGCGGTTCACCAGGAACGGGGTGGACAACTCGTAGTTGTGCCGGCAGACATCCACCTGAGCCCGTACGTGCTCCATAAATTCTGGGCGGCTGTTGAAGTACCTGGCAACCTCCTCCCCATATGAGGTGTCCCCCACAAACACCCCCACATCGCTGTCGAAGTGGGCGTACTGCTCCCGGTTGTAGATGCCCCTCACCACGAGCCTCACCCGCTCGGTGCCGTTGATGAAGTGACACTCCTGCTTTACCATCTGCTGGAACACCTCTGTGTGTGCAGGACACGGGTCAGGGGGTGCCCCGTCCCCCCCCATCATCCCCCAGCCCCCCACAGCAGGGTGGGAGCTCAGGGGGTCACCCCGGAACCCCCTTTCCCACCCCCCTCTGCCCCACGGACGCCCCAGCACCGGCTCTTGGCGGGGGGGGGAACCCCCCCATCAGCCCCCCGGGGATACACAGGGGGGTTGGGGACACCCCCAATGCCGATCCGATCCCCCCAGAGCCCCAGGGAACCGCTCCAGGGCTCAAGGGACACCCAGGGACCCCCATGGCACCCCTCTGCCTGCTCTCCCACACCCCCT
>NW_020904005.1:0-490 GCF_003984885.1 Neopelma chrysocephalum | reverse complement strand
ATTGCCATGCCCATCCCACTCACTTCCTCAGCCCAGCAGCGCTGTCAGCCATCATCTTCTTCTCAAGTTCCTTGATGCTCTTCTGCCAGGTCTCCTCCATCTGCTCACGGAAAGCTTTCAGCTCTTGACGATCCAGCTGTGGACAGGTGCACACCCTCAGCCAGCTGCCCCGGCATGGGACATGGCTGTCTCCAGGGAAAATCCAGGAGTGGGACCTTCAGAGGGATGCTGCCTCAAGCTGCCAAGACCCAAAGGTGCCACTTTTGCACACTGGAGATGAGGTACCGCTCACCTTCTTTTCTATCCTGTTGCTGAGCTTCTCCTGCAGCTCGTTCCAGTGCTGATTCTGTCCCAACACCTGGCTCTGCATTTTCCGCAGCCTCTGATCCAGCCGCTCCATGTTCGCATCAAACTGGGTGCAACTGACTTTGCTACCCAGGGCATTTTTGTCTGCTTTCTAGCAGAGAGAAAGGCAGGAGAGAAGAGGGGA
>NW_020904004.1:0-906 GCF_003984885.1 Neopelma chrysocephalum | reverse complement strand
GAGGGATGGGGATACCGTGGGATGGGGATACTGAAGGATTGGGATATGGAGGGGTCAGGATACTGAGGGATGGAGATAGTGAGGGATGGGGATACTGAGGTATTGGGATACTGGGGGATGGGGATATTGAGGGATTGGGATACCGAGGGATGGGGGTACGGAGGGATCGGGATACTGAGGGATGGGGATACGGAGGGATGGGGATGCCGAGGGATGGGGATATTGAGGGATTGGGATACCGAGGGATGGGGATACTGAAGGATCGGAATACTGAGGGATGGGGATACTGGGGGATTGGGATCCTGGGGGATTGGGATACTGAAGGATCGGGATATGGAGGGCTCAGGATACTGAGGGATGGGGATACCGAGGGATTGGGATATGGAGGGCTCAGGATACCGAGGGATGGGGATACCGAGGGATGGGGATACTGAGCGATTGGGATACCGAGGGGTCGGGATACTGAGGGGTCGGGATACCGAGGGATGGGGATACTGAGGGATGGGGATACCGAGGGATTGGGATACTGTCGGATGGGGATACCGAGGGATGGGGATACTGAGGGATGGGGATACTCACCCCAGGATATCTCATGGCAAACATTCCCAGAGGGAATTTCTCCCCTCCCGCTTCGTGGGGAAGCCCCGAAGCAGATTTTGGGGAGGGGACAAAACGCTCTGGGACAACTTCGGGAAGCGGTTTTTCCTGAGAATCCCGCGCTTGCCTCGCAGGGAACAGCGGGAACCGGAATTCCTGGCGCTGCCGGCTCCAAGGGGGAAGAAGGAGAGCAGGTGGGTCGGGAATTTTGGGGCAAAATTTGCATTTCAAGTCTCCCCTGGAGGGTTCAGCGTCTCCAAAGTCTCCTCCAACACCAGGATTTTTCCCGGAAGGTGAATCCTGTGGTGA
>NW_020904003.1:0-326 GCF_003984885.1 Neopelma chrysocephalum | reverse complement strand
CTTTATTTTCCCTTCCTCAGCAAAGCCAGTGATCCATAACTCATTTAGGCGGGAAGAGGAAATTTGGGAATACCCTCTAAACCCTCAGTTTAGGGTGGGAATATCGGGGGAGATGTTTCTCTGCTTGTGTTTTTTCCACTTCAAAATGAACCTTTTGGGGCTGGAAGGGGAAGATTTGAGGCTGGATCGTCCTTTTTTTTAGGGGAAACCTGGTTTGCCAGGCCCTGTGGGGCTCCATGGAATTCCTGGACCGCCTGGAGCACCGGGAGAAAAGGTCATGTCCCAGCTCAGATATTCCCTAAATCCATCAGCCCCGGGGGGAGCTG
>NW_020904002.1:0-854 GCF_003984885.1 Neopelma chrysocephalum | reverse complement strand
AGCAGTGATGTCACTCCGAGCCAGCTTTAATTGTTGCTTTCTCTCAGTGAGAAGGTGAGTTTAGGAGCCGTAACTACAGAAAGCCCTGGAGTTATTTCTTTCCCCTAATAAATAACCCTGCTTTCCCATAAAGGCAGAAAATTCAAACTGATAAATGAAAATAAATTTCCGTGTGTGGCATAATGAGCTCGGGGGACTTCTCACCACGGAAAGTCGCTCAGCCCGAGAATATTCCAAGATGAGAAAGGCTCAGGCATGAAATAGGTACCCAGAAACCCAGAGTTATTAAAGGTGTGCCTGAGAAGGGTTTGGAAGGGACACAGAGTTGAATATCCCAAGTTTGCTGCATTTTTCCCAGAGACTGGGATGAGTCTTAAGGTGCAGCAGGAAAGATTGAAAGTCTGGTACCACTTTTTAAAGTATCTGCTGAGAAGCAAAGGCAACAACTTGCTGAGAATCCGATCAACCTAAGCTTGGATTTCCACAGGGCTGTTCTTCTATAAGATCCCAGAGTGGTTTGGGTTGGAAGGGACATTAAAGCCCATCTCATTCCACCCTCTGCCATGGGCAGGGACACCTTCCACCAGCCCAGGTTGCTCCAAGCCCCGTCCAACTTGGCCTTGGACACTTCCAGGGATCCAGGGGCAGCCACAGCTTCTCTGGAAAACCTGTGCCAGGGCCTCCCCACCCTCACAGCCAAGAATTTCTTCCCAATATCCCACCTAACCCTGCCCTCTGGCAGTGGGAAGCCATTCCCCCTTCTCCTCTCACTCCAGGCCCTTGTCAATAGTTTCTCTCCATCTTCCTTGTAGCTCCTTCAGCCACTGCAAGGCCACAATCAGGTCACCCCAGAG
>NW_020904001.1:0-979 GCF_003984885.1 Neopelma chrysocephalum | reverse complement strand
GGACACCTCCAGGGATGGGCACTCCAAACCTCCCTGGGCAGCCCCTGACAAGGCCTGACCACCCTTTCCAGTGAGAAATTCCTCCTCCTGTCCAACCTGAACATCTGCCGGTCATTCCCTCTCCTCCTGTCCCTTGTTCCTTGGGAGCAGAGCCCGACCCCCCCTGGTTCCCCCTTCCTGTCAGGGGGTTGTTGTAGAGAGCAGTTGCTGTTGGGATATTCTTTAAAACTCAGCAGGACAGTGACAGTCAGTGCTCATGCAGTGGAAACAGGATTTAGAAGATAACATTTTGAATGTGCCAACCTCTCCCCCATCTGACTTTGAAGGGAAAGAAACCAGCCCTGCTCCCAGCCCATCCTCCTGCTTTTCCACAGACACCTTTATGAGCTTCCTGCTGCTGTTCTTTCTCCACTTAAACGTTATCAAGTTGTGTGGCTGTTTGGAGTTCATCTTGTCTGCCCAAAGGTGCTTGCCTGGCTGTAATCTGGTTTATTAGCAGACTAGACAGAGCCTGCACCGTGGTGCTTGGGATTGCTGTGTCCCAAAGTGACCCCTCTGGAAGGAGGTACAACCTGCCTGGAAACCCTCCCCGGCTGCTCCTCGGGGCTTGGCAGGGGGTGAGTTATTTAGACAAAGCCCTACATCTCTCAAATATTTACGTCTCAAAGCCCGGCCGCTAACGTCAGTCCTCCTGCTGGCTCCTAAAGCAGGAAGAAATATTTCTCCTTCAAATCCCTGAGAATATTTATTGGAAGACCGAGGCTCCGAGTGCCTGCATGCATTCCACTGTGGCACACCTCTGGCATTTCAGCCAGGGGCTTCTCCAGGCAAAGCAAAGCAAAGCAAAAGAGCTGAAGGAGCTTTGCTGGCGACAGTAACATCCCTCAGAAGTGTTGGGTGAGTCAGAGTAAGTGATGTGAAATCTCTGTTGTTTTTTCCCCCTCCCCATACATCACAATTTCTCTGAAACCCCATCCTG
>NW_020904000.1:0-1081 GCF_003984885.1 Neopelma chrysocephalum | reverse complement strand
GGTTCAGCCTGACAGACAGTGACACAGTGATCACCCTGTCACATCATCCCAGGCCATTCCTGCCCAGCCTGCCCCAGTGGGGACCCAATTGCTGAGGAGAAGTGGACGAGGCCTCTCTTTTTCCATTTCTCAGGGATGTTTTTCTCTCCATCCTGCTCACAGGTCCTACTGTAGCCTTACCAGCAAGTCTGCTGCAGATCTGAACAGCAGGTGCCTCAGATACCCAGAAAGTCCTAAAAGACATTGTTCACTTCAGACAAGTGGTTTGTACCAGACACCTCCTTGTTCCTGCCCTCGGCCTTGTCATTGCTGCCAGGAACAGACACCAGCACTCCAACAAGCAAGGTCTCTGCACAACACAGGAACAGCCTAAAGAGGCAGGAGACAAACTCCTAGATCTGGTTCACCATGTCCTTCAACACTTAAGACATTGCAAACAACTGCACCAAAAGCTGAATTTGAAGGGGAGGAGGCTCAGAGCCACCATCTCCTGTAAGCTCTTAAAAAAGACTAAACCCTTTGCAGACGTGAAGGGCTTCCCAAAGCTCCTTCATCTTTCCAGAGTTTTGCACAGTGATGGTTTTGTTCTTTTACTGAGCCTTCCTGCTCAGCTCTCCACAGCTCCCCCAAAGTATCTGAGGGCCTTCTTTCCCTAAGCCTGCTAGTTGAGAAAAACC
Source organism: Neopelma chrysocephalum (assembly GCF_003984885.1). Classification (NCBI taxonomy): domain Eukaryota; kingdom Metazoa; phylum Chordata; class Aves; order Passeriformes; family Pipridae; genus Neopelma; species Neopelma chrysocephalum. The sequence continues at coordinate 404 of NW_020904000.1, read as the reverse complement.
TCAGGAAAACTCTTCCCAGTTTATTCGTAGTTTATATCAGATCAAAGTATTGCAGTTTTTGAGGAAAAAATCCAAATGAAATTAGGGCTAAAGAACATCCATACACTTAAAAATTATGTCTATTTGAAACAAAGTCAAGAAATAAAACATGCTTACGTTAAAAAGACACACAAATACCTATTCCATTCAAACTCACTGTTTAAAAGTCCTAAGCTTCAAACAGCACTCCGGCTGGTGAGCAGCTGTGTTTGAAGGTTCACCGTGTTTTTGGGTGGACACTTTGCAGGGGGCTCCCAAGCAGATGTGCATTCCTGTCACTAAGCACCCCTGGAAAGAGCTGAATTCAGCTCCCGGGGCTCAGCGGGGCGTAAATTCCCGCTGTCCTGGGTCACTGCGCCAGGTAC
>NW_020903999.1:0-774 GCF_003984885.1 Neopelma chrysocephalum | reverse complement strand
CTCCGACGCACTAAAACCCCAACTGCAGGTTAAAGTCCTGCTGGATATTTTGTCTGGGTTGGAGGCCTGGAAATCATATTGTTGTGTCTGTCCTTTTATGTTTAGAACGCTTTGCTTTTGCTTTAGTTCATTTAGTGGGGGGTTAAAGACCCGGAATCACACTGTTGTATTCGCCTTTGCTCTGACACAAACCCCAATTTTAGGTTAAAGTCCTACCGGGTGCTCTGTCTGTGTTAAGAGGCTCCGGGTTGGAGGCCCGAAATCATATCAGTGTGATTTCCTTTTATGTTTAAAGTGCTTTTGTTTTAACGTGTATGCTTTTTGGTTGGAATCTGTGTGAGAAACTGTTGCTTACAGTGCTGTGGGAAAGAGGTTTTAGGACCCGGGGAATCTCTGGTTCTACTGGAGAATCCCTGGAATGCGGTGTGTAGAGATAAGAAACCACTGTGTGTCTTTGCCGTGTTTTTGTTAAGGAACTGCTATATGTCTGCGCTGTGTTTCTTTTGGGTTTCTGTTACTTCTGTGATTAATAGGTGACAGGAGCTTAAGAGAGATACAGTGGAGAGCTTTGCTATTTGTGATATTTTAGTTGCTATTAGTGGTGTTTTATTTGTCTCTTATGTGTATGTGATAAACTGTGTTGTAGAGTATTTTAAAAATAGGTCTGTGTTAAAAGTTGTAGTTTGATTCTGCTCTTGAGAGTGTGTAGGTGGGTGTGGACGTGAGTGTTTGAGACACACACATTTGCACACCTTTAGGAGCAGAGAGTGCCTT
>NW_020903998.1:0-576 GCF_003984885.1 Neopelma chrysocephalum | reverse complement strand
CTGGGATGGGGGGGTCGGGGAGGGGGTGGGGGCAGAGCGGAGCCGCATGCGCTGGGCAGTATCTCTTGAGAAATGAACACTTGAAAACATTTTTATAATACTAACTCTGATAATATCTTGTTGTGGTTTAACCCCAAAGACACAAAATATCACGGAAAGAAAATATGTCATAGAAATACATAATCTTCATACTGCTATTATTCTGCTGCTTATTATTGTTACTTCTCTAAAATATACAAATATTAGCAGGTGAGAAACAGTTACGCAGATGGCAAAGTAGTTAACCAGTACATAGTACGGAGTTTTATACTTTAGCATTCCAGTTGCTGCAAATTTTTTGTGTGTGTTTTTTTGTGTCTATAGAAAGTATACCCCAGTATTTAGATTTTCACTGCTCTCTTTCATATATGTGACTGTTTCAAGCAAGATTTGAGCAATTATGGGGTCATTTCAATTCAAAGACCTAATACATTATAGAATTCTCTTCTCCCATTCCGTTGTCTACTGACATTAGCAGCTCAAGTAATATGTATTTTAGTTGCTTAGAGTATTCCTATTTGTGAAGCATTGTGTTCA
>NW_020903997.1:0-367 GCF_003984885.1 Neopelma chrysocephalum | reverse complement strand
TGGCAGATTCTTTCACAGACTTCCTTGAAGTCTGGACCTTCTCCCACAAAGCAGGGCCAGCTCTTCATGGTTGCTGCTCAGGGGTTAGGGGCAAGAGAGATCTGCCTGCTATCTCCTATGGGGAGTTATATCAGTCTCCACTTAACGATTGTTTCTTTTGTACCTTCGATACAGTTGCTTTAATATAATTGCTTTGTTACACTGCACTATATGACTTTGTTATGTAATACCCCACCAGTAGATGTTTAGCTTTTACACTGGGTAGTAAAGAATTCTGATTAAGATCTCGTCTTTTCACCTGTTTGTTAATTTGTCATAATAAATAATTCATTTGTACAAATGTATCCGTTTTGCCATCATTAAAACC
>NW_020903996.1:0-666 GCF_003984885.1 Neopelma chrysocephalum | reverse complement strand
CTAAATGGATCCTCCTTGCCCTATGCATGGATCTGAACATCAACTCACAAATGCACACAGCAACCAATATACTATTTCCAAAATGTCTGAGGAATCTTCAAATAAAAGCAGAGATGAACCCCCTGTTATAATATTGAAAGGTAAGAAGGTTTATAACCCTCCTTATCCTCTTTCACATCCCATGTTACCTCATTATTTTGTCAACTTGAAGGAGAGAAGTCTTATTGACTCTTTGAGACCGGTTGCTGCTGCAAATTCCAAGCAGGTCATGCCAGGCCCCACCAGCCCATGTGTTGCTGTGCAGGAGGTGTCACAAGACATGTTGCAGAAGGATCAGGGTGACATTGCAACAGCCCCAGGAGGCCCCTCAGCCTCTGCCGCTGCAGCAGGGAGGGACGAGGGGCAGCCCCAGCACTCCCACACTGATGGGGCACTGCCTGGTTGGCCAAGGGCAGCTGTTTCAGCAGCAATAAGGGCATATCCCACCCATCTGGGCTGAGCACCCTTCACAGGAGAGGTGATTACTCTCATGGAGGTAGGGTCCTTGAAAAATGAGCCTATGACTCTGAAAACCAGGACATGGTTCCTGCTTACCCAGAGAGAGCATCTGCAGGGCAGGTCCATCACTCCCACAACAAACACCCTGCACCAACAGGCACTGACAGG
>NW_020903995.1:0-442 GCF_003984885.1 Neopelma chrysocephalum | reverse complement strand
CGAACTCCCGGTACGCGCTTCTACAGTGTCCAGAGACCTGCGGACTTTAGCGTGGCGGCTGACGGTGTCGGGAGATCGTGGTGGGACCGTCCTCTGGCTCTCCGGGTCCCGTCATGGGGAGGCGGCGCTGTAGTCCTGCGCCCGGGCGATCACGGACTCATTGACACCGTCTTCTTTGGAGCTTTCAGGGGATTTTCGAAGAAATATACAACTCGGTTAATTGTTTCTACAGCGGAGCACAGTTGTGCCCCTAAAAAACAGGGCGTTTCTGTCCCACAAAGAGGCTTGTGAGAGAATGCCCGAGTGCCTAGTGAAGTACACAGCACAGCGCAGTGCAAGTCTGGGCAAACTGCAGTCAGTTGCAATGTGTGTCCCTAACTTCTCCTGAGCCGTCGTCTCCTTGATAATCTGATCCACTCCAGGAAGGCACCATGATTCTCTG
>NW_020903994.1:0-792 GCF_003984885.1 Neopelma chrysocephalum | reverse complement strand
AAATAGATATTCCCAAAATATTCCAGCTCCAGCAGCTCCCCCAGCCCGTCCCCTCTGCTCCTGCAGCCCCTGCTCACGTTTGTCCCTGTTCTTTTATCTCCTTTTGACAGGGCTGGTGACATTTCTGGCTCTCTGAAAGCCTCGGTAAAAGGCACTTTAGTTGTTATCCCCTCTCCAGCTCATTCCCAGTGGAATCCCAGCGCCTTCCCCATCCCGGATTAAAGTGGAGGCACTGACAGCCCATCACGGGCAGGGCCCTGGGGGTGCTCCGGGCACAAAAGGGCACAAAAAGCTGTTAAATGGCTTGGGAATAACAGGAGGAGCAGCAGGAATTCCAATGGCAGCTGGGGACAGTGTCCCAGGGTTTCTGTGGAGCCTCCTGCAGCTGGAAAAGGCAGGGAAATCATGGATGTATCCCATCCCTGGGAGTGTCCAAGGGCAGGTGGGACAGGGCTTGGAGCAACCCCGGGTTGGTGGAAGGTGTCCCTGTTCCCTGGATTGGAACTGGATGGTCCTTAAGGTCCCTTCCAACCCACCCCATTCCATGATTCCAGGATTCAATGCTCTTTCACCAAAGGTTGTGTGGATTTGGCTCCCATGGGCAGCTCAGACCTGCCCCTGGATTCATCCAAAGGAAAAGAGTTTTCCTTTCTGTGCCACGTTGGGTGGCTTTGACAGCACGGAAACAAACCCATCCAGCATTCCAGAAACACTCCAACAGCTCCTGGATTGGGCTGGGCTCGTTAAAAAAAATAACACAAAAACCAGCAGCAGAGGAGAGTCTCCAGATTC
>NW_020903993.1:0-335 GCF_003984885.1 Neopelma chrysocephalum | reverse complement strand
AGCCGGAATTTCGACATCCACCTTTTCTTAATTGCTTGTTTTCCACATCCAGTAGGATAAGACATCACAGCCTTAAATTGGGGCACAAAAAGTTTGGGGTTGAGTGTCATGATAAATGTGAGGGATGGGAGCAGGTGAGTCTCAACATGGGGAAGGAGGAAGGACAAACTGGGCTAAAACATCTTTTTGAGGTCTCTTTGAGCTTGATTTTCCTCCTCTGGTGCTTTGTTTAAATCTCTGTGCCCATCTCTGACACCCAGCACTCGGTGTTTCATGCTGGAACAGCCTTCCTGATCCTCCCTGATCCCGACCTGGCACAGATATTCCGGAATATT
>NW_020903992.1:0-421 GCF_003984885.1 Neopelma chrysocephalum | reverse complement strand
TCTGGGGGTCACTGGGAGGCACTGGGATGGACTGGGAGGGACTGGGAAGGGACTGGGGAGGGACTGGGAGGGGGTTTGCAGGCTACTGGTTTATACTGGGAGGGACTGGGAGTGATTTTGGTCGGATTTGGGGGGATTTTGGGTGAATTTGACTGGATTTAAGTGGATTTTGGGTGAATTTAAGTGAATTTTGGGTGAATTTAAGTGGATTTTGGGTGGATTTAGGTGGATTTTGGGTGGATTTAGGTGGATTTTAGGTGAATTTGGGGAGATTTTGTTGGATTTTGGGTGAATTTGACTGGATTTTGGGTGGATTTTTGTGGATTTTGGGTGAATTTAGTGGGATTTTCACTGGATTTGGGATGGATTTTCTTGGATTTTGGGTGAATTTTAAGTAAATTTGGGTGGATTTTGGGTGGAT
>NW_020903991.1:0-378 GCF_003984885.1 Neopelma chrysocephalum | reverse complement strand
GTCAGCAATAGTGTGGCAGCAGGAGCAGGGCACTGCCTGACCCCTGTGCTGGGCACTGCTGAGGCCTCACCTGGAATCCTGGATTCAGTTTTAGGTCCCTCATGACAAGAAAGACATTGAGATGCTGGAGCAAGTCCAGAGAAGGGCAGTGGAGCTGGGGAAGGGTCTGGAGCACAAATCTGATGAGGAGCAGCTGAAGGAGCTGGAGGGGCTCAGCCTGGAGAAAAGGAGGTGCAGGGGGGACTTCACTGCTCTCTGCAACTGCCTGAAAGGACGTTGTAGCCAAATGTGTTCCCTCCGGCCACAAGGACAGAACAAGAGGAAATGAAGTCCAGATGAACCAGGGGGATTTACCATGGATAGTGGGAAAAATTGCTT
>NW_020903990.1:0-419 GCF_003984885.1 Neopelma chrysocephalum | reverse complement strand
TCAACGGCCCCTCCACGCCAGGACTAATTAACTGAGAGCCTGGAGCAGCACTGGGGAGGGGGTGTGGGGGCCACCGAGAGCTCAGGGGCTGTAAATCCCCCTGGGGGACATTCCAATCTCCACTTACATGGGATCAGGGGGGATTCATCCGTCCCAGCCTCGTGTTTGGCTCAGCACCCCTGGCAGAGGTTTCCAGGCAGAGCCATTCCGGGGGCTAGGAGCTCACTGGGCACTGAACCAACCCTTGGGAGAAATCCCAAATCCCTCTCCCCAGCAGCAACTGGTTCCAGTTGATTTGAAGTGGGGAGATGCACTGGTAGAAACAGGGATCGTGGGAATAGTGTGGGATGGGAAGCTCGACATGGCCTGGTCATCAACGTGCCCCATCCCCCCAAAATTGCAGGGATGGTGAGTTCCCA
>NW_020903989.1:0-351 GCF_003984885.1 Neopelma chrysocephalum | reverse complement strand
CTGCCCTCCCGGCCCAGCCATACGCCGTGCATCCCCAGCACCCCTGCTCGTTGCCGAACGAGCCCGCGCCCACTGCCCAAACCTGCCGCAGGGGCTCTGAACGCCTCCCACGTCACCCCAAACACCCCCGTCACCCCAAACGCCCCCACGCACACCACTGTGCGCAGCCCGCGCGTCCTAAAGACTCCCCCATCATGCCTCCGTCCCCGAGCAGGCGCTCCCACCACCCCGCAGACCGCCCAAACATAGCTCCCGCCCCGGACACTCCCCGCCACCGGACACTGCCCCGCAGCGCCCAACACCTCCCGCAACCTGCCCCCTCCCTGCACAGACACAGCCCTGCCCAGCCGC
>NW_020903988.1:0-418 GCF_003984885.1 Neopelma chrysocephalum | reverse complement strand
GACTGGTTCTGCACCAGCTTCCTGAACCTGGGCACTGATCCCTCAGGCAACACCTGGCTACCAACACTCAGACTCCAAACCAACCTGTCCTTCTCCCTCACCACCTCGTAGTTCTAAGCTGGAACACAACCCCAGTGCCAGTTCAGTGCAAGTTATTAAAGACAATGTGAAGCTACTGCTGATCATCCACAATTATTTACCAGAACCACGGGAGGACAACACAGTGGAAGAGAACCCTTCCTGAGGGGCATGTGAGAGCCAGGGCCTGGACACTGCGGCCAGCAAAGCAAACTGCCAATAACATCCACACTGCAGTGGGCTCAGCCACGATCCCCTTCCAGAATCCCAGGATCCCTGAGGTTGGAAAAGCACTCCCAGCCCATGGATCCACCCTGTGCCCCATCCCCACCTTGTCCCC
>NW_020903987.1:0-332 GCF_003984885.1 Neopelma chrysocephalum | reverse complement strand
AGCTACTATACTACTAGTATAGTATAATGCCACTATTTTGAAGCTATATTAAAGCCAACAAAACCTGTTGTGAAGTAGAGTCTGATGCTACCCACTCATAACAATGACTGTGGGCAAATCTCTTTTGCTCAGACTCAAGGAGTAGCCTTGAGGGGTGTCCCCATTCCAGGGAGGAAACTCCACACACATTCCAAGTATGTTCAAGGACCCTGCCCTCAAAAAGTTCAAGGACCCTGCCCTCAAAAAGTGGGACTGGGCTTTCATAGTGTAAAGTGATTGACTCTTCAGCCAGATGTCTCCAGGCCAGCTGGGTCAGCTCAGCAGCTTTAGAT
>NW_020903986.1:0-338 GCF_003984885.1 Neopelma chrysocephalum | reverse complement strand
AGAAGGCACATGGTTTGGTTAGTGCCAGCCTCTGGCACAGCTGCTCATCACAGAGCCTTTTTCTGTCTCCTGGCCTTGCCTGCCCTGCAGGCAGCAGAGGAGCCAGCAAGGGGCAGGGGGCAGGTCTTGCCTCCCATTGCATCTGGAGAGGTGGGTTGGTACCTTGAGCAAAACTCCACAAGAGCCAGCAGCGATTTGGGCTGGCCCCCTCCCTGCATCCCTAGCCCTCCAGCCCAGCCCCAGAAGAAAAAGGAAAGCAGCAAGCGTTCCTTCTTCTGGCCTGGTCCCCTGGCAAAGAAGACAATAAAGAAGAACGGAGAGAGCCAGACAACTTTTTT
>NW_020903985.1:0-705 GCF_003984885.1 Neopelma chrysocephalum | reverse complement strand
CCTCTATTGTTGCGATACATAAAACTCCCCAACGCTTCCCCTTCATTCCATCGCTCTCACAGCTGGAGGGAACCATCCCCGGGGCCGTTTGTGCCGCTCCCGCTCCCCGCGGGAGGGTCCGTGCGGGATTGGGGCGTTCTGCGCCCGCCCGGGAGCCCCCAGGGAGCCGCGGGATCCTTGGGAGCTGTGCTTGGAGACACCAAACACCTCACGCTTCCCTTACACTGTTCTTAGGTGGCCCCGGTGCCCCTTCCCGCCCCTTTTCCCTCCCTTTTTGCCCTTTCCCCTTTCTTCTCTCCTTTTCCCTCTCCCTTTTTCCCCTTTCCCCTTTCTTCTCTCCTTTTCCCTCCCCTTTCCCCCTCCCCTTTTTCCCTTTTACCCTCCCCTTTCCCCTCCCCTTTTCCCCTTTTTCCCTCCCTTTCCCCCTCCACTTTTCCCCTCCCCTTTCCCCCTTTTCCCCTCCCTTTTCCCTCCCCTTTCCCCTTTTCCGTCCCCTTTCCCCCTTTTTCCCGCCCCTTTCCCCTCCTCTTTCCCCTCCTTTCCCTTTTCCCTCCCCTTTCCCTTCCCCTTTCCCCGTTTTCCCCTCCCCTTTCCCCTCCCCTTCTCCCCTCCTCTTTCCCCTCCTTTTCCCTTTTCCCTCCCTTTTCCCCTCCCCTTTCCCCCTTTTCCCCTCCCCTTTCTCCCTTTTCCCCTCCCCTTTCCCCC
>NW_020903984.1:0-310 GCF_003984885.1 Neopelma chrysocephalum | reverse complement strand
CTGAGAAGCCTTGTGGATCCAGAATGTTTGGGAGCAAAACACCTTCCCGGGATCCAGCACTCGGCTGCAGAAAGGGAGGGAAAACCAAAGGGAAACCCCACTGAAACCCCTGAAACCACTGAAACTCCCACTGAAAACCAAAGGGAAACCCCACTGAAACCCCACTGAAACCACTGAAACCCCCACTGAAAACCAAAGGGAAACCCCACTGAAACCCCTGAAACCCCTGAAACTCCCACTGAAAACCAAAGGGAAACCCCACCGACCTTTGTGCCCCTGGCAAATCATTTTTGGACAGACTGGTTCTGGT
>NW_020903983.1:0-541 GCF_003984885.1 Neopelma chrysocephalum | reverse complement strand
TTCGTCGCTGGGGTCAGCAAACTTGGGAGTAACACCTACTATGCGCCGTTGGTGCAGGGCCGGTTCACGATCTCCAAGGACAACGAGCAGGGCACGGTGACGCTGCAGATGAACAACCTCAAGGAGGAGGATTCCGACACCTATTTCTGTGCCAGGTGTTACACCAGGGGGGGTTATGGTTATTATGGCGGTGATATCGACGCCCTTTGGCGGGGTCCCCAAATCTCGACCCTTTCCCAAAAGCCTTGGGCGACGCTGGGTTTGGGCCAATGCTTTGGGTCAACAGTTGAGATCTGGGTCAATGGTTGAGATTTGGCGTCAGTAGTTGAGGTTTTTGGCCAAGGGTTGAGATCTGGGGGGCAAAACCAGCCCAAGGTCGGGACCAACAAGCGAGAGCTGGGTGCGAAGGGACCTCGCCAAGGGCATCGATACCACTAGCACTGCAACAACCAGCACCAGCACATTTGGCACAGAAATAGGTGTCGGAATCCTCATCCCTGAGGTTGTTCATCTGCAGCGTCACCGAGCTCTGCCCGTTGTC
>NW_020903982.1:0-302 GCF_003984885.1 Neopelma chrysocephalum | reverse complement strand
CTCACACCGTCCGGCAGCTACTGCTGCCTCCGCTGTCCTGACACTGCCGTTGTACAATCTCTGTCTGGTAAACTTTGTCCAAACGCCGCCACCACCGCCACAGTTGTGGTCAGGGACCGAGTAGTTGTTCATTGTAGTACTGTGGGACCACGGGGCTCTGTGACCTCACAGCCCTGCTGTAATCTCACGGTCTGGGTGGGATCATGTGGGGATGGATCTCAGGAGCTGCCCTCCCAGCCAGGGGAGCACGTCCCACCACACAGCTCTGTCCAGTCTGCTTGTTTGCATGAGAACTGATTTGT
>NW_020903981.1:0-684 GCF_003984885.1 Neopelma chrysocephalum | reverse complement strand
CCTGGAATGTCTTTCCTGGTTGTTCTCCTTCCTCCCTGGAATGTCTTTGGATGGTTGGTCTCCTTTTTCCATGGAATGTCTTTCCCAGTTGGTCTCCTTCTTCCCTGGAATGTCTTGAGTTGGTTGTTCTCCTTCTTCCTCCCTGGAATATCTTTGGATGGTTGGTCTCCCTCTTCCCTGGAATGTCTTTCCCGGTTGTTCTCCTTCCCGCGGACCCGGAGAGCCGGATTTTTGCGGTGCCTGTGGAAAACTCCTGGATTTTTTGGGGGATTGGGAGAACGTTGGGACTTGGTCGTGGACGGGGATGAACTCAGGGATGTGAGACCTTGGAATGTTTGCGTGGGATGTGGTTTTATGGGAGCTGGAAAGGACGGGTTATTATTCCTTGTTATTCCATGTTATTCCTTGTTATTCCGTATTATTCCATGTTATTCCGTGTTATTCCCTGTTTTTGGTGGGAGAAGGGACGTGTTCCCTCCCCATCCCCTGGCGTGGGTGGGAGAGGGAGAGCTCCAGGTGAGATTCCAGAGGGAAGCACAATGGGACAAGCGTCCGTGGAATATCCCAAATCCCGGAATCCTGGAATGGTTTGGGTCGGGAGGAGCTCAAAAGGTCCCTTCATTCCACCCCTTTCCCCGGAATTCCTCCATCCCAGGTGGCTCCAAGGCCCTTCCAGCCCGGCCT
>NW_020903980.1:0-456 GCF_003984885.1 Neopelma chrysocephalum | reverse complement strand
ACTTTTCACTGAACAGGTTATTCTCCACTGATTGTGTTTACAAATTATTTTGAGATACGAGCAAATTAGAGCAGTTTGAAATTCACTGTTCCCCACTCAGCAATAAAGAAAACACCACAAACACAAATTAACCTGATGATGGGACAGAATTTTGAGTTGAGACCTGTGTGGAATCTGGGTTTGGTCTCAGCTTTTTTAGCATCCACAGTTACTTTTGGGGCCTTTCAAAGGGTGGTTTTCGACAGGAATAGCTGACATGATAAGTAATATGGATATTAATTCTTAATGTCCATATTTATTTATCTCTATTTTATTTCATGGAATATGCTGAGTTGGAAGGGACCCACAAGGATCATCCAGTGCAACCCTCAGCCCTGCACAGACCCATCCCCAAGAGTCACCCCCTGTGCCCCAGAGGATCATCCAAACCCTCCTGGAGCTCTGGCAGCCTTGGGG
>NW_020903979.1:0-497 GCF_003984885.1 Neopelma chrysocephalum | reverse complement strand
CTCCTTTACAGGCTTTTGTATCCCACCCTGTCTCCCTCTCACCTGCATGGGAGGTTTTCTCTGGCAAGGCCCATTGGTTATTTCTGGATGGTGTGCCTGCTGTCAGTGGGATTGTGGTAAATAATCCCATGTCAGACAGGGATCCCTCTCCTCCAGGGCTGGCCTGCTGAGCAGAGCTGGCAGGAACAGGCCTGCTTGAAGGCACAGACAGGACAACCTGAGCCAGCAATGCCAGCAAGGTCAGGCCCGAGGCTGGGGCTTCTTAAATAAAACTGGTTATTAAATAAACAGCAGAACCAGCTCGTGATTTGGGGTATCACAGAATCCCAGACTGGTCTGGATTGGAAAGGACCTCAAAGCTCATCTTGTTCCACCTCCTGCCATGGGCAGGGACACCTTCCACTAACCCATGTTGCTCCAAGCCCCGTCCAACCTGGTCTTGGACACTTCCAGGGATGGGGCAGCCACAGCTTCTCTGGGCAACCTGTGCCAGGGCC
>NW_020903978.1:0-522 GCF_003984885.1 Neopelma chrysocephalum | reverse complement strand
TTGTAGGGCTTTGGTTCTTTGGTTGCCAGGGCTCATTGCGGAATGGAAAGGATAGGCCGTGACATCCCAAAGGGGCCCTTGGCACACCCCGATGGGGTTGAACTGTCCCATGGTGGGGGCTTGGTTCTTTGGTTTCTGGAGGCTGTTCCGGGATGGAGAGGATAGGCCAGAATGGAGAGGATAACAAAAGGGCCCAAAGCACATGGGTTGCTCTGCACTCTGGTGGGGGGGGTTGGTTCTTTGGTTGCCAGGGCCTGGTCTGGAATGGAGAGGATAGGCCGTGACAAGAAGTGCCTGTCAGAACTGCCAAGATGGACCAACAAGAATCTTCTGTGGGGATCTTCTCTGCTCTGCCCTGCATACCTTTGTGCTGGGCTCAAAACTCAGCCTCTCTGCTTCCCTCTCTGGAGTAGTTTGGCCTAGGCCTTCCTTGGGGACCAGTTTGGAACCAAGGAAGTGCCCAGATTTCCCCGGTATTCCCTACGATTTTGACGTGAGCTGGGGTAGAAGAAGGAGGGAGGA
>NW_020903977.1:0-335 GCF_003984885.1 Neopelma chrysocephalum | reverse complement strand
CTCAGCACAGCAGGCAGGCTTTATTGAGCTTGCTAACCTCTACTTTCACACACACACAACATAAATATATTCCCACAAAAACACCCAGGAATTTAACACCTGCACATTATCAAACGACTTTGGTCCTGTACTGCCTAACACCCAAGGTTGTATCTATGGGAACATGCAATTAGCCTCACTTTTCTCAAGGGAAAGGCCTCACATCCTGCAACACTTCAAATTCTTCTACTTCCAGGGGTCTCGGGGGTTCTATGGGCCTGCCATCTCCCCCCACCGAGGCCCCTCTGCGCTGGGACCCCCGTGGGCAGAGATCAAGGACAGGCACTGAGCGGGGG
>NW_020903976.1:0-321 GCF_003984885.1 Neopelma chrysocephalum | reverse complement strand
GAAGGTCTGGAGCTATCGCGATTTATTAGGGTACAACACCGGCTTTTATAGGGTAGGGTGTGGAACATACTGGAAATAGGGGTGGAGCATGGGACAGACAAGAGAACTGACCAGTGAGGGAAGGTAGGAAGGACTATGATATAAACAAGGACCAATTACAGAGCTTTGAACCCTGTGGCAAATATTAACCAATCAGAGGGAGGGGGTAGCTGTGAAGGGACAGACAAGTCTGAACATGTTAAAATCGAATAAAACTGGGGTACAGAATAATATATAACATGCATTAACAATTTCCATGTTCTGTATTAATAAAGTCCATTT
>NW_020903975.1:0-425 GCF_003984885.1 Neopelma chrysocephalum | reverse complement strand
CAAGAGTCACATCCATAATTTCCAATCCCCAACAGTCTGGGTGTGGCAAGGGTCCAACTGCCACTGCCACCCTCTGTGACGGTGAGTTCCACTGAGCCTCCAGCCCCGCATATCCCCACAGAGGGAAGTGAAGGCAATGAGAGGCCTCCCACATGCCCTGCTATTGATACCAGGCCCCCGGGCCCTGGGCACTTGGTGCCAGAAGCGAGAGCCCCCCTCGGGGCTCACCCCTCCCTCACTGGTGAGTTGACAAAACCATCAGAGTAGTGTATTTCACCGACGGCCGGGACGCCGGTGGGTGGATCACCCTGCACTGCCCAGCACGTGCCTGGCCTCCCACTTATTCTACACCTCTCGTGTCTCTTTCCAGCGCCAGAGTAGAGTCAAGCTCAACAGGGTCTTCTTTCCCTACTGATTCTGCCAAG
>NW_020903974.1:0-880 GCF_003984885.1 Neopelma chrysocephalum | reverse complement strand
AAGAAGGAGGAGCAGACATCAGGCAAAATGCAGGTGAGGTCCCTGCAAGGGTAGAAACCTGAAACTATCAAATTTATTTAGGAGCTAGATCATGGTAAGAAGATTTCTATTTTAGGGGACACTTGAGGATCAAATCATCAGTGCCAACCCTCTTCTGGAGGCCTTTGGAAACGCCAAGACCGTGAGGAACGACAACTCCTCGCGCTTTGTGAGTTTCTGATGAGAAAACTCGTCATTTATAAGGGAACAGGAATGTCAGAACAGACGCTGTCACTTCTGAAGTGTCACAGTCAGATGACTGTATTCATTGAACTAATATTTTCCTCATATTTTTGACAACTAGAAATATACTAGACTCTCAGATTAAAAATACATCTTTGGAAGTTCAATACAGAACACAAAGGGAGATAATTGAAATATGTTTACATATCTATAATATCTATCCCTGCAACTCAGAAAGTAACAGCTCGCTTCTGTTTTCCACAAGACCAAAAAAAACCCATTGAACATTTAGACCACCAAAATCCACCTTCACAGCGTGCTCTCTGATTAAAAAATGGCCTTCACTATATCCATCTGTTTGAATTGCAACATAAATGACCCAATCAAAGGTTTTCTTTTTGGTTTTCTTGTTCCTGTGTATTCACAGTTATCCACTAAATAATAGTTGGTAATAAAGCTCAGATCTTTACCCTAGTATTGCCAGTATAGAGAGTTTCCTGGAATTGTTTTTGTCCTGTTTTGCTTTTTAAAGAAGAAATAAAATCCAAACAACTACTATGTTTGAAGCCTGTCTTCTGTGGAGAACATCTTGGTGAAATTTAAAAATACTTTTTTTTCTTTCCCCTCTAAAGGGCAAATTCATTCGAATTCACTTTGG
>NW_020903973.1:0-584 GCF_003984885.1 Neopelma chrysocephalum | reverse complement strand
GACGTTTTGCAGAACAAATCCTGTGCTGGGTGGCACCACAGCAGTTTTAGCTGTCTGTGAATGGAGGGTGGGTGTGCCCACAGCTGGTCCCAGGGCCGTCCTGCTTGGCTTCCCACACCTGCAGGGCACAGCTACAGCCACCCCATATCCTCCCCCGGCTTCCTGCCCCTGCCCCACGTGTCCCTCGGGGCTTTCTCAGCAGAGCAAGTGCTTTCTAGGACTGGGCTGGTGTCCCCGGGTGTGGGGTCAGCCCGGTGGGGGAGGCTCCTTGTCCCCAGAGTGACCCCACTGGGCAGGAGGGGATTTTGGAGCCCATCTCACCCCACAGGGACACCTCCCACCAGCCCAGGGGGCTCAGGTTTCCATCCCCGTGTCCTCAGGCCTCACCCTCAGCTGCCCGTGGGCTGAGGGGTGGCACAAATGATGTCACTGGTGGAGGAAACACCAGCTCAGAGGTTCCGATTCCTGCTCCGTGTGTGCGCGAGTTGGGGTCAGGCTTTGCCACGGGCTCAGCACGGGGTGCAGGGGGAAAGCACCTGAGCATGGGACCTTTCCTTTCCTTTCCTTTCCTTTCCTTTCCTTTC
>NW_020903972.1:0-552 GCF_003984885.1 Neopelma chrysocephalum | reverse complement strand
CCTCCTGGCTCTGACCACTGCTGATAAAATGATGGAAAGGATCAGAGCGTTTTATTCTATTAAATGTCAGGGTGGAGAACATAAAATATGTGTGTTTATAAGCAGCTCATCAAGGACAACCTTGATTGCTGAGGCTTGTTTGAGCACCAATTCCCAGCGCTCAGAGCACATCAGTGGATGAGTTTGTTTTCCTCCCAGATTCAGTTGAGTTTTCTTCTTTCCCGGGCAGTTGGGGCGTGAGGAAGACCCAGATGGTGCTTTCCCCATAACCTGGGACACAGAATCTCTCCTGTTCCTTAAAAATCAAAGGATCTGAAGGGGTTTTGTTGTTACTGAATATTGAAGTGTCCAAGGCCAGGCTGGAGCAACCTGAGATAGTGGGAGGTGTCCCTGCCCATGGCAGAGTGTGCTGGTTTAAAGGTAAATCAGCAGGGGGAATGAACCCAACTGAAAGGAGAGATTATAAGGCAGAATAACAATTTAATAAAATAATACAATAAATACAATTATACAGACAAACAGTTGGTTTTAACCCACAAAACCCAAATGTAT
>NW_020903971.1:0-921 GCF_003984885.1 Neopelma chrysocephalum | reverse complement strand
TGGTTTCCTGCACTGCTGCTTTTTCATTTCCTGCCTAATTCCGCATGTCTTCCTATATGAAAGCTTCTGGAAGTGCTGGGATGAGTGGGTCAAGGATTTCCGGGGCAGAAAGAATGTTCAGGGCTGTCAGAAGTCTCAGATCAAGGGCTGTTGGCATCCTGTGAATGCAGGTGATGTTCACCTGTGTCATTCCTGTGGTCTTCTTTGTGGCAAAGATGTCAGGAAATGGACATCACTCTCGTACTTGGTCTGCCACGTGAGGAGACATGACACTTCCTTTTCCCTTGCTTCTCCCACCTCTCTGTGATAGTCACTCGTTTCACTCAGGTGAGCATCTGCTGGGAGGGTTTGACCCTATTGCTACACCAACAGTGCTCTCAGAGAAATTGTGCTGGCTCATTTATGTCATTCTCTTTCTGTGCACTCTCTGGGATCTTCTGGGAACACCAGAGGCATGTCTGGGGCGCAATTGTTCTCCATGGTGCTTGAGTCCTTTTCTATCACACTTGTCCCCAGGATGTCCTGAGCACAGTCCCCAGCCCTGCATATCTTTCCTGTCTGCTTGACTTTTTGCTGACTCTGTGTGACCGTGCAGATCTTTGCATTATTCCATGCAGGTGTGTATGAAGACTGGGACCCTTGCCTGTGTCTTCATGATCTCCACAGAGAAGCATGTTTCCCTTGACATAAGGAAAGGAAGTTGGTATGAAATCTACATCTGAATGGTCATGGCTTAAACCTGGCAGAGAGGTACCTAAAAAACTAGGACAGAAATGCAGCCTCTGTCTCCTGTGCCTCCATTTCTTGCTTTATATTCAGGGAGAAAGGCCAAGAAATTCTGCCCACCTCTGCAGGTTGTTATTATTGAGTGGATCCCTTATGCTGGAGTGTTGCTGGTGACTGGGATGGGACACAGGCTCC
>NW_020903970.1:0-2211 GCF_003984885.1 Neopelma chrysocephalum | reverse complement strand
AAACTGTCCTTTTACTTTCTGGAGATCCTCAGTTACTACTCACCTTGAAATGTTTGCACTATCCAGTGTTTCTTCAGGACTCAAAGAGAGCCCATATGTAGTTAAGTTATTTGAAAAGAAATAACGTCTAGTGGGAGGTTCTGTGAGAAATGAAATAAGGTTTTGCTTCAGCCATAAGACCTCGTGGACATGAGGGATAAGGGGAGGGAAGTTAACTCCTGTTATTAGCTTGAGTACAAAGCGTTGCTAGGGCCAATAGGAAAGATGATACTGAAAACCTGCCCAAAAAAAGGAAGCAAAGACAAAAGGGGGGAAGTTAAGGGGCAGTTCAAGTCAGGTAGGCAGCCGGGAAGGGATATAAGTTCCTGAATACCTAGGAAATGGGAAAAGGGACAGGGATCCCACCACCTGGGGAAGGGTATAAAAGGTAGTCCATTCTGAGAAGAGGTGTGCTTCCCCAGACAGATGCACCTGACTCAGCTGACTCGTTCTTATCGATAAATAGTTTTGCTTCAATGATTTTGTCATCTCTCAATTTCATCAACAAGTGAGTATTTCTCACAATTTGGGGGCTCGTCCAAAATGCTTGACCTCTGACCCTGTGGAGCGGGACAACGGGAGCACGGGAAGGTGTGCCCTGCTGATTCCAGCAGCCCTTGGCTTGTTGTCATGCCCTGTGGGGACTTCAGGTGAGACCTGGATGGAGGACTCTCAAAACAAAAGGGGAAGGAGAAGCAGCAAAAAGGAGAAAAGACTAGGATATTGTAAGACTCCAAGCCCCGGGAGCTGCCAGCTCACTGGTTTGGCTATGGTTCTTTAAATACCTGGAGACAGCATCAAGAGAATAAGCCACGTATGGGTGATAAAGAAATGAGGCTGCACACACCATAATTCGGTTTTTGGGATTCTCCACAGAGCTCTCTGCATTCCCCTTTTATTAACCTCTTCGGGTAAACAGCACCTGGTGTTGCTATTCAGTTATAACTAGAATTCCCAAAACTTTGGTGACCTGATGTCTTGACTTCACATGCTACCATTCTGCCACTATTTTCAATCACGGTATAAACCATGCGTGCTCTCATGCAGACTGTTGAGCGGTTTTCTGCTTTGGGAACACAGCACTCTCTTTACCAAAACACGGTTAAGGTCGAAATACTCCTTTTTGATTCTAATTAACCCAATGCCTATGCATCTGACTCAGCTTGTTCGCACAGCCAGAGACTTGTTCCCAAGAAATTTCTTTAATAATTTAGGGGAGCAAATAAAGAAACTTGGCCAAAGATCAAAAGGACACCACACAAGGTAGACAAAATGTTCCACCACAGTACTGACCCAGCATACAGTACTAATCCACAATCCTTAAGTCAAAATCCAGTCAATCCACAACACTTAAATCAAGATCCAATAAACCAACAATACTTAAGGCAAGGTTCAATAAATCCACCACACTTCCAATAAATCCACAATACTTAAGGTAAAATCCAACCAATTCTACCACACTTAAATCAAGATCCAGTCCCTCCACCTCCAAACCACCCTAAGCATCAAGAAAGGAGCAAAGAAAGAGAAGCAGAGGGAGCAAGAGGAGACAAGAAAAGGAAGAGATAGCTACAACCAAAGCCTTGTAGAAGACCGGTTCTCACAAGTCCAATGGCAGGGTTGCAATACGAGGCAAACACATGCCTTTGGTTTTATCTGCTCTGGTCCCTTGTGATAGTTTCAGTCTAGGCCTTCCTGGAGACCAGCTTGTAATTAGGGAAGTACCCTATGTTCCTGGTATTCCATGCTATTCCTTTACATAAACAGAGGTATAAATATGAGGGGAGGAGGGACTGATGCTCTCTTCTCTTCTGGGGAGGTCTGGAGGCAACAGGTTCCCTGTGGCCAGCTCTGCTCGTGTGGGAGTGAGGCCTAGTTCAGGCCTGTTGTTTCTCTTTGTGATCCGGGAATCGGTCTGGTGGTGTGATTCTGTTTTCTCAAGGGAAGTGGTGAGATTTCATTTTGCTAGTTCTTTATTTTGCTAGTTGTGCATATCTGTTTTGGTTTTGTCCCTTTTTGTTCCTTTTCCCTTTTTCCTTCCCCTTCTCCTTTCCGGGAGCGGTTTGGGGTTCCTGTGTTTATATGTACATAGTATTTTAACAGTATATATCTGTGATATATGTAAAAATATATATATTTTTTCTATAGCTTTTGCGATTTGTTTTTTTTTTT
>NW_020903969.1:0-616 GCF_003984885.1 Neopelma chrysocephalum | reverse complement strand
GGGTAAGTATTTCTTCATGGCTAAGGCTTGGAAAACTCTCCAATGATCCCCTGGGGAAAGAAAAAAAAAGAGCTGCTTGCAACTTGTGCAGATGATAAGAGGAGTGCAGAAGGGTTTCAATGGATTTCTGGCTGTTCTTTGGAGGAAAGGTCGGTGAAAGAGGGAAAAAATGCACAAGTTGTCTGCAAATGCAGGGGCAGAGAAGAACAGGCTCAGGGGCCTCGTGGGAATGAGGGGCTGTGGGGGCAGGAATCCTTTCACTGTTGCATGAACTGCAGCACAGAATCCCAGAATGGTTTGGGTTGGAAGGGACCTTAAAGCCCATCTAGTTCCACCCTATGCCAGGGGCAGGGACACTTTCCATTAGCCCAGGTTGCTCCAACCTGGCCTTGGAGACTTCCAGGGATCCAGGAGCAGCCACAGCTTCTCTGGGAAACTTGAGCCAGGGCCTCCCCACCCTCATAGCCAACAATTCCTTCCCAATATCCCATCTGGCAGTTTGAAGCCATTCCCCCTTGTCCTGTCCCTCCAGCCCTTGGAAATAGTCTCTCTCCATCTTTCCTGGAGCTCCTTCAGGCCCTACAAGGCCACAATCAGGTCACCCCAAAGCTTCTCC
>NW_020903968.1:0-343 GCF_003984885.1 Neopelma chrysocephalum | reverse complement strand
GAGCCCGGGTCTGACCACGCCGCCCGGGGAGCGTGAGGGGGACCCCCTCGGTAGAGCCCGGGGCCCACCGCGCCGCCCGGGTAGCTGGAGGGGGACCCCCGGCAGAGACCGGGTCCCACCACGCCGCCCGAAGAGCGGGGAGGGTGTCGCGACGCGGGAAGAAAGAGACGCTCAATATGAGAATCAACAAGCTTCAAGTTATTATTTAAATAAGTCAACTTTTATACAATTTAGTTTGTTTTGGGTACATGCTTACAACTAGGTGATTGGATAGTTCAGTCTGTACATGCGTCTCATGTCTCCAGTTCATTGGACCTGATGTTTTGTCCACGCGACCTGACAT
>NW_020903967.1:0-303 GCF_003984885.1 Neopelma chrysocephalum | reverse complement strand
GTGGCACAGAAAAGCTCTGGGTCACCTAAAAAGTACCTTCAAGGCAGTTGCAACAAAGGACTCTTGGGAATGCTCTGGGTCATCAAGTCCCACAGTGTGGCCTGGAGGGGACATGGGGCAGTTCAAGAGCTGCCAGAGGGAGCAACTTGCCCACTTTCCCCAGAGAAGTCTTTCCCTTCCCACCACACTGTGCCAGCCTCAAGGATGGAGGATGAATGGGCCCAGCAGACCCAGCTTGAGGGCCCACAGAATCCCTGCCCACAGAATCCCTGCCCACAGGTTGCTTACCTGAGCAGAGATGAG
>NW_020903966.1:0-618 GCF_003984885.1 Neopelma chrysocephalum | reverse complement strand
CCTTGATTTATTTTTTATTAGATATCTGCCACAGAATGAATGGCTCTAATGACATATTGCTCTGTGGGTTCAGTTCAGATCCTGAGTAAGTGAACAAAGCAGTTTTAATATTTTCTCAATTTGTTCCTCCAGATGTACTGTGGTTTTATTTCAGGTCTAAAGGAATGGTGATGATTTTTCAGGAGAATGGGGGGTGGTGTCATTAAATTAAAAGGCAGATATTTCCCATCAGAAAAAGAACGAAGCACAAGGATGCAACCAGTTATGTATGTACTTTGTTGCTAACCACTGGGAATGTAATGGTAGGTAGAATTATACAAATGAGGAGAGGAAGAGATCAGTAAAGACCTGTTAGATATTAATAAACTCTCCTCTCTTCATCTTGGTGAATTATTTAAAAGTAAAGATAATTCCATTTTTCCCCTCTCTGTGTATCTGTTTGCACATATCCAACATCAGGGGAGACTTTTTGTCTACTCCTAAACTAGAGGTTTCTGTCTAGTTTTCTCTGATTAGACAAATGACTTTCTAGGACGGTTTGATATAAATCAGCCCTTCTGGCAGAATTAAGTTGGGGAATAATGAAATGGACTTTCAGAGAAACTGAACAAATTTGGT
>NW_020903965.1:0-471 GCF_003984885.1 Neopelma chrysocephalum | reverse complement strand
GCATCCAGCTTGGAGCATCCCATCATCCTTGGAGCATCTCCTAGGGCGTCCCATTGTCCTCAGGGCATCCCATCCCATTGTCCTCAGGGCATCCCACCCATCCACCTCGGAGCATCCTCCTGGTCTCCTGTCATCCTCGGCATCCCACCTTCATCCACCTCAGAGCATCCCATTGTCCTCATGGCACCCCAATCCCACCCCACGCACCTCAGCCATCCCATCCACTCCGGAGCACCTCGTCAGCCTGGGAACACCCCAAAATTCCCGGGAGCCCCCCACCCTTCCCATAAAAATCCCCCCACTCTGTGCCCCCCCACAGCCCATCACCCGAGCTGGCAGAGACCCCCCCGCCCCCTTGGCCCCCCCGGGGGGTACCAGGGCTGTCCCACCCACCCTCCTTCCCTGCATCCCACGGGACGGCTGCGGGCGCTGCACATGGAGAAACTGGGACCACCGAGGAGGGGGGGGAAA
>NW_020903964.1:0-311 GCF_003984885.1 Neopelma chrysocephalum | reverse complement strand
CTGGAAAACACCCTCCTGCTCAATCCCACTCTGTGCTCCTGCTTTGGAAGGAAATATAGCTCTTCCATCTTGCAGCCACTCATCTCCTGCATTCAGCCTTGTCCATGGCAATACTTTTTCAAGATGCAAGCTCCATTTTGCTGATGTCAGAGCAGTTTTGGGTTGATCGGTGCAGGACTTGTGTGATGTCACACACAAATCATTGCTTTGGTAAGGCAAGCAATTATCCAATTGCCAGCCAGACATGGACCGTTTCCTAATCCGTTAGTTACCTTCAGCCCACTGAAGGTACTCAAAGTACTGTTCTTCTT
>NW_020903963.1:0-350 GCF_003984885.1 Neopelma chrysocephalum | reverse complement strand
AGGAACAATTTCTTCACCAAAAGTGTGGTCAGGAACTGGCACAGCTGTCCAGGGTATTGTGGAGTCCCCATCCCTGGTGGGATTCAAAACCACATAGATGTGCCACTGGGGACATGGTTTAGTGGTGCCATGGTTGTCAGGGACAAGGGACACCTGTGACTTCCAGGACCAGGACACAGGTCCTACTTCTCAGAGGGAGCATTTGCAGAGCAACTCCATCACTCCCACAACAAACACCCTGCACAAACAGGCACTGACAGGCTCTGTGTCCCCACTCCACTGCCAGGCACGACCATCCTCACAGACACACACACTGGTCACCCCCAACATCCCCAGCTGCTTCTCCTCAC
>NW_020903962.1:0-494 GCF_003984885.1 Neopelma chrysocephalum | reverse complement strand
ACAGGATGATTTTTGAGAGGATCTCAAGCCTTTAAGTTCAGGGGAGTGGCCGGGATGATGAGAGGGTTGGAATGAACCAGTCCTGGTTTGGTTCTTCGTTGACTCAACCCCCAGCCATTGATGTTCTTGGAAAAAGGGCAGGAGCAGGGAATGGGAAGGAAACACCCTTTGGGTCAGCTGAGCAGGAACCCTTGGATGGGCAGTGGGGTCTGTGTGGTGTCAGTGGTTGTGTCAGGGCTGTTTTGGGGAGGGGGAGCAGGAGGCTTGTCCTGCATCAGGAGAGTGAGAAGAGATTGCTGGGGTGTGAGAACCAAATGCCAAACAAGGCTGAGGGTTCCTTTCAAGGATTCCACTCCAGGAGTAATGCCTGGTCATTTCTGGGACTGTTTTCCCCTTAGAATATATCCAGTGCATGAGGCTAATTGCCCAACACCAGCTCATGAAGAAGGGGGGGAGTTGAAGGCTTCCTCATGAGCCTCTGGAAAAATCCCTGA
>NW_020903961.1:0-335 GCF_003984885.1 Neopelma chrysocephalum | reverse complement strand
GGAACTTAAGTAGATTCTAACTTTTTAAGGTAGCAGCAATTAAGAGTGACTAGAAACTTTTAAAAGTTAGAAAAAAGGTAGTTAAAAGTATGAAAAAACATCACTGCTGAGGAGCAGTTTGGTTTGACTGGTAGATGGAGATCAAGGTAGCCAAGGTTTAGCAGGGAGTCAGAGGACACATTATCAAACTTGCTCAAGAAAAAAGGTCAGAAATGGCAAATAGGTTTCTGTACATGAATGGCAGAAGTTCTCATTTACCCACACTCAAATGAACAGTCCCATGGACATAGGGACAGCTCTGCTCTGGAGGCATTTCTCCTAATTGTTGTGCAATT
>NW_020903960.1:0-641 GCF_003984885.1 Neopelma chrysocephalum | reverse complement strand
TCAAACAATCTGGTGAGATACGAATCCGGTCTCAGACAGGTATATGCGCGGCAGCCGATAATATCTGTGCACAAGACCCAGGTAAGAACATTGACCCTTGAGTCCTATTTGGGAGGCTGGGAACAGCAGGACTGACTGTGTGTGTCTGAGACACAGAACTGCTTGTGAAGTGAGCATGGGACCCTTTTAACTGAGGTTCTGTTTCTCCACAAGGTAAATGGCCAGTGATGGGATGAAGTGATGCGGTTTCAGGAGAAGGGAGTCCTGTAAGAGTTTAAGGGATGGGAAATAGGCCTAGTAAAAAGAATTAGAAGAGGGGACAGGAGTCTAAAGATACCACTCTGAACATACCTCCCGCCAGTCCTTTGGGGGTGATGCTCAGAAACTGGGGACAAGAGGGAATACCTTGTAGCCAGGGGAAAGACAAAAGGAAAATGATATGGTATTGTATGTTTGAGTGGACTTCAATGGTTCAATCCATTATATTGGATGAAATATGGGTCATCAGAGGATTGGATTTCAGGCTCTAAATCTGTATGTGAATGCTAAGAGACCTTTTGACCAAGAAGAAAGTGATGATGCCTCTTGTTGGAATGGGTACTTGTCTGGGTTAAAAATGTGAAGGAAAGTAGGGAAGAGAG
>NW_020903959.1:0-525 GCF_003984885.1 Neopelma chrysocephalum | reverse complement strand
TTCAACCCTGCAATTGCATGCTAAGGCCATTTTAATGCTTAAGCAATGGTAAAGAATTGGTCAGACTTCTAAATTTGCTGTGTGGTGAACTCAGGCACTTTTGTGTGTTGCTGATGTAAAATAGTCACTAAGGATGTGTTCATGCCAGGTACGATTTTGTCCAAAATTGCTGCCCCTACAATGGAAATTAAGTGTTCATCTTTGAAGTAATTCCAATTGTGATCCAGGGCAGAGAACCTGGTGTTGCATTCAAACAAATAATTTTAATTTGCAAAGATAGATTCATTAGTGTTTAAAAGTCTCTTATACGGCTTTTCCAGTCTTTCCTTCTTTTCCAATGCGCAAGAACAAAGTATTCTTACCTCTTGTCTAAGAAACATTTCCATTTACAGTGATGTAAAGATACATTTGAAACTACCCTTCCAGAAAGCCCAAGGACACAGGAGGATTTTTTTCCCCCCCAGTCATTAAGGTCTATCAAAAGCCAGAACAGTCAGTGAACAAGCACCTACTGAGAACTGTGGC
>NW_020903958.1:0-1401 GCF_003984885.1 Neopelma chrysocephalum | reverse complement strand
GGGCAGTGGGCACAGCCCCAAGGCTGCCAGAGCTGCAGGAGGGTTTGTACAACACTCTGAGGGACAGGGTGGGATTGTTGGGATGTCCTGTGCAGGGCCAGGGGTTGGACTGGATGCTCCTGGTGGGTCCCTTCCAGCTCAGGATATTCTGGGATTCTATGATTTTGAGAACTAGAACAGGTAACAGGCATGGCCTGCAGTTAATTTTACAATAAACCACGAGGATTCTCCATAGGCTTGAGTTGAGCCTAAAAATAAAGTTAAACTAAGGCAGCATTTCCACCTGCAGGTGATGGCAGGGCAAGTATGAGATCTGTGGGGCACATGAGGACTCCCCAGCTCTGCTGACTCTCCCCTGGCTTCAGGAGTTTCTGAGCTTATGGGAGATGTGGAGCTTTTTCATCCCTGCAGAGACCTCGGATCCAGCCCTGCCCGAGGTTTCTGGGCTCTGTGACACTCCTGTTAATCACCACCATGGTCAATTATTTATTGGCCCTCTCACTTGTACTCTGTCATGGGCTGGACTGGAGCAGCTTGTGCTTCCAGACAGGCTGTCATGTATGTGGTTATCTTTGGAGCTCATCCCCACCTTCGAGACTCTGACGGGAGAGATTAAGGGCACTTGTCACACCACTGCAGTCCAGAGCCACTCTTGCTGTCCCTGCAGCACTCCCAGCAAAGAGGACAAAAAGTGGCATTTGCTATGGGTTTAAAAGTCATTGACTACTTTTATTCCTGGCAGGGTAGGGGATGGATAATAGGAAACAGGAGCAATCAATCCCAGACTATTAAATAATGGCACTTTGATGGGACCATTACATCTATTAATTCTAAGGGCACCATTCAGTTTTAGGGCTGTGTCTTGGCCTGTGTTTGAGCCTGGATTTCTGCTTTCTCACCTGTCACCCTGCAAGGCAAACATGTCCCCAAGGACAGGCTGGGATAGGAGGTGTCCCTGTGCAGACAAAGACCCTCCAGAGCTGTGCTGAACACCCTGGGGGTGCCCAGGGGCTGGTGGGCACCTCCAGCCTGGGCTAATCACCGAGCACATCTTGTTCATGCCTTTGTTATTCATGTCTGAGATCCCCCTGGTCCCATCCCCTCCTAATGAATTCATGATGATGATGATGAGATGTGGTCATTAAAGATGGTGATTTGCTCAGGGCTCTTGTGCTTAAATTACAGGAGCAAAACATTAAGCAGAAGTTCAGAGCCCTTGCAGAGCCATCAGCTTTTCATGATTCCTAATTAATCCAGGCTGTCATTAACCAGAGGCAGCAACACAGGTGGCTGCTCCTTTTAGGGGTGCACTGGGAATCAGGGTGTGCATTGGGCTGATGCATCCCCAGACTGGGAGCAGATCCTGCTCTGGGTGAGTCCCACCTGCCTTGAGCTCCCTGG
>NW_020903957.1:0-546 GCF_003984885.1 Neopelma chrysocephalum | reverse complement strand
CTCTGCAGAGAGGATGACAGTCTGGATGCAGTTCCAGGGGTCAGCTAAAGCTGTCCAACTCTAAGAAACTGTTTTGTCTTGTGTTCCATCAGAACAATTTCTGCTGCACAGAACTCTGATAATTATAACAGAATTGAGTATATATTGGAAATGCACTTACTCAGGCATTTTGGCTCTGGAGACCAGCCCCTTTCAGAACACGAACTTTGACCCCAGGTACTTCCAGTGGGGGTTGAATAATCTTGGAAACAGTAGTAGTCAACACTCTGCCCAAGACTCTTTGGAAAGTAAGAGCGGCTGTAGTAATATAACCTGCCGTTTTCTATAACTGGGTAGTCACACGGTTTCGCTTGAAATAGAATTTAAGAGCAACAATGTCAACACAGGCATGATAAAAAGCTCAGCACACAATTAATTCAGATTCAGCCTCATCATCTGGGTGTTTTCAGAAACGGACAGAATCAGGACTGCCCACCCTGGCACACCCCTCAGGAGTGCAGGAACCATCGCACTCTGCTTCTGGTGTCTTTGGCAGTGCTTATAGCT
>NW_020903956.1:0-308 GCF_003984885.1 Neopelma chrysocephalum | reverse complement strand
ATCGGGGCCGCCGTCGATATTTGGGATCGCTGGCTCCTGCCCCGCTCACAGCCCTCCTGTGCTGGGGACACAAAGGGATGGTGAAGGACACGGCAGGGGAAATGGCACCTTCACCACCCTGCCAGCTCCTGCCCATAATTAGTATCACCAGGGCCCAGCAAGGCACACAGGGATGTCCACGCACCCAGCTGAGGGTTTATCGGTGCTAACGGAGCTGTCGTCACTCAAGTGGGTCCTTCCCGTGGCTGCTTTTTCAGTAATGACCCCACTCCCCATTTCCCATCAAATCCTGGGAGGTTTTTCCCCAG
>NW_020903955.1:0-651 GCF_003984885.1 Neopelma chrysocephalum | reverse complement strand
TGTGGAGATTCCTCCCTTGGGTGGGGACACTCTCCTAGGATAATCCTGGAGGCTGAGTGAAAGAAATCTCCCCACGAGTTACGTCAAATCTCTACTTAATAATTATTTTCTTTTTACAAGCTTTAATATATTTGCTTCAATAATTGATTCAATAATTGATGCAATTGTATACTGCACTATTCTGTCTTATACTATACTACTATACTACTAGTAGTTTTAGTGTTTGTATTGTGTAGTGAATAATTCTGATTAAGATCATTTGTGTGTCCATTTGTAATAATAAATGGTTCATTTTACATATCATAAACATAGAACGTAATAGCTTACAAAGGCACATGGATGCAAACATCCCAGTCCTTCTACTGTGCCATTTAACCATTCAGACAGCAAGGCATCACCAATACGGTGCCTCAGTCGTCATGTGGAGCCCTGCTGATGTCAGAGTCCCTCCCAACACAGCCAGCTCTGCAGTTATGAGGCAGCAGTACAAGCCATCAGACCCAAACAGCACACACAGCATTGAGGCAGGAGGCAGCGCAGCAGAAACTGGACCAGGAAAATACTCAGGTGCAAACACATCACGGGTGCTCTGTACCAGTCATGTGTAGCAGGATGTCAATTGGAGTGCAAGCCCAAAGCCCAAAGCACAGG
>NW_020903954.1:0-358 GCF_003984885.1 Neopelma chrysocephalum | reverse complement strand
TAAACACCCTGATGGATCAAAGCTCTGGGAAGGATCCTTTCACAACACAGGACGTATAGGGCTGATTCTCAGCGGATCTGTCTCTATGACAGATTAAAAAAAAATAAGAGCTATTTACTGCACAACTCACAAGGTAAGACTTCATTTGGTCTCTGGTAAACATAAGAATCTCTTTGAGAAATCAGCAAAATCCCTGAAATACAGAAAAAGTGATGGAAAAATTACCATTCCCTCTGCAGTACCTCTAAAATTAGGATCCCTGTGCCATGCACAGGTAAAAAGGCAAATGCTTATAGAAAACTCAGTCCATCCTATCCCACAGACTGCTAATCTTTCTCCAAATCCAAGATTCACTAAT
>NW_020903953.1:0-545 GCF_003984885.1 Neopelma chrysocephalum | reverse complement strand
TTATAGGATTTTGACTCATTTTAACTGTTCTTGTTGGGTTGAAAGGGGTGGGAAGTTGGAGCTTTATGGTGGTTTTACCTATTTTAGATGTTCTTGTTGGGTTGAAAGGGATGGGAATTTGGACATTTATGTTATTTTTACCCATTTTGGCTACTCTTGTTGGGTTGAAAGGGGTGGGAAGTTGGAGATTTGTGGTATTTTCATCTATTTTAGATGTTCTTGTTGCGTTGAAAGGGGTGGGAAGTTGGAGATTTATAGGATTTTTACCCATTTTAGATGTTCTTGTTGGGTTGAAAGGCATGGGAAGTTGGAGATTTGTGGTATTTTTACCCATTGTAACTGTTCTTATTGGGTTGAAAGGGGTGGGAAGTTGGAGATTTATGGTATTTTTACCCATTTTGGCTGTTCTTGTTGGGTTGGAAGGGGTGGGAAGTTGGAGAATTTTGATGTTTTTACCCATTTTAGATGTTCTTGTTTGGGTTGAAAAGGGTGGAAAGGTGGAGATTTGTGGCATTTTCACCCATTTTAGATGTTCTAATTGGGTT
>NW_020903952.1:0-1142 GCF_003984885.1 Neopelma chrysocephalum | reverse complement strand
TGCCACTGCATTAATTAGCATTAAAGGGATCCTTATATCAGTGTCTGTAGTTGTAAGGAGGCCCAATCCACCAGCAACTTTTCCATATTCCTCATCAAAATACGGCACAAGAGTGGAAAGAACGCATCAGGAGGAGGCTTTTCCCAAAAAAACCCACCATTTTCCAGCAGCACTGCAGCATCCCAGGAGATACTGAGCTGGGAAAATATCTCCAGGACACAGTTTATTTTCTCTCTGTCAATATTTTCTCTCCCTTTAATCCATTAAATCCACCAAAGTTGTTATCCACCTGAAGTTGTTACACCACATTCCCTAAACCCACCAGATCCAATTCAGACTCTCCAGAATTTCTCAGAGGTTGGGAAAAGTGGGATCTTTGGGAAGATCAGCCCTTTTTTGGGGCAGTTTTTGGCAGTAGAACGTTGCTCCTAGGATTTTTTTCACCAAGTGACCTCCTGGGAGATGTTTTGGAAGGAGTTTCTTGGGCTTTGGGTGGGTTTTTGCTCCAAAAGGACCCCAAAAAGGGTTGGAAAAGGGGTTAATCCAAAGGTTTTGGAGGAGAACAGGATGGGAAGTCCTGGGGTGGTTTTCAGGTTTCATCAGTTGTGGTAAAATTTGGGGATGAGCGATGGGAAGGCAGCAGGGAAAGCTCCTTTCAAGCCAACAAAAACATCTAAAATGGGTAAAAACACCACAAATCTCCAACTTTCCATCACTTTCAACCCAACAAGAACAGCCAAAATGGGTAAAAACACCATAAAATCTCCAACTTTCTACTCTTTTCAACCCAACAAGAACATCCAAAATGGGTAGAATTACCATAAACCTCCAAATTTCCACCCCTTTCAACCCAACAAGAACATTTAAAATGGGTAAAAACACCATAAATCTCCAACTTCCCACCCCTTTCAACCCAACAAGGACATCTAAAATGGGTAAAAATCCTATAAATCTCCAACTTCCCACCCCTTTCAATGCAACAAAAACATCTAAAATAGGTAAAAATACCACAAATCTCCAACTTTCTACCCTTTTCAACCCAACAAGAACAACTAAAATAGTAAAAATACCATAAACCTCCAACTTTCCCCCCCGTTCAACCCAATTAGAACATCTAAAATGGGTGAAAATGCCACAAATCT
>NW_020903951.1:0-304 GCF_003984885.1 Neopelma chrysocephalum | reverse complement strand
AACCTCTCAGAGTGGGGCAGGAGGGACAAGCTGGGCCCCTCTGAGGCTCCCAGTGAGCTCCCCAGAGCCCCTTCCTTCTCACAGGCAATTCTCTGACCCCTTGGCTGGGACTGCTTCCATGGGTCCCCCTCCACCAACACCATTTCAGGCCTCTGGACCTGCTAGTATTCTACTCCAGGTCTTTTGCCACCAGGTACAACCAAGGGTACTCCCAAAGTACAAGCCAGGGCCACAGACAGGACCAGATGGTGGAAGACCTTTCCTCGGAGGAAAGGCCAAGACAGATGGCACTGGAGAAGAGGAG